>NC_048893.1:88641984-88816053 GCF_011077185.1 Oxyura jamaicensis
TGGCTGCATGCCTGCTCTGTGCCAGGACAAGAGGGGTGCCTGCAGAGTCACAGGGAGGCTTGAGGGCCAGGATGGAGTCGATGGGGGGACTGCTGTCGAGTTGCCTTGGGGTTATGTTGCGGCTGGGATTGACAGCTGTGAAACAAGTAAGCAGGGTGCATTGCCCTGTGCACTGATTTCCTGTGTGCATAGCCAGTAATGCCCTGCTTGACTTGGAAAAATCCCTCACCTACAAGCTCATGGATGCTGTAAGAGAGTATGCTGAGGCAGGATTGCAAAGCGTTTGTGCTGTTTTTCTGCTCCCCCTCTCGTTTGATGCTGACCACTGAAGGAGGAAGGGTATGATGCCATGTCCTGTGGTGTGATTTAGGGTGCTGCTCTTACGTGAGGTTGTTCCTCTAAAACAGAAGCAAGTTCAAGCCCCAGCCTGCTGTCGGCAATGCCACCTGACAACCACTAACTAGGTAACAGGGCAGTGGCAAAGTAGCTTCCCCTGTGTTTTGCTCTGGAAACTGAAAGCAAAGCATACTGCCGTTGTGTCCCACCTGCTCTCTTAGCCAAAAAAGGAGCAGAGGGGCTGCAAAGATTAAGATGTTTTTCAGTGTGGTGTGAGATCAGGCCATGGACATGCTTAGAGAGCCAGTGGGAGTGAGGGATAGGAAAGAGGGGAAGCAAAAAGGGGATGGGGGGGGGGATTGGGGGAAGGATGGTCATCGTGTAAAGGTCTTGTCCTTTGACACTAAGGAGATAACCAAATCCCTAACTTTCCTAATGTGAAGGTTTTCAAAGGCAATGCTAATTGTGTGGGATGGAGTCACTCCTTGGCTACGACACTCTGAAATATATATTTATATATTTATATTTCTCCACAGGCAACAAAATGGAACAACTCTTCTCACCCAGGCTGCTCTTTCTCTACTACACCTCCCTGACAGCAATGCTGTAGCACTCATTTGTTGGGTGTAGGTATCGCTGCAAGACTTTCTGCTTGCAGCTTGTTTACACAGCCACGTATACTAGGCTTTCACGTGTATGTAGACATGGCAGATAACAGAGGTGGGGAGCTTTTTAAAATAGAACCAAAACATTTATAACCAGAGTAAGGAGCAGTCCGCAGACAGGCTTTCGTCATGCGTCATGTGCTGCTCAGTGACTCAGAGAAGGTGAATAACTTGCCTCACGTGACACAAGTGCTTGGCACAGAAGGGACTGGAACCTGCATGTCTGAGAGTGAGACTGGAGCCCCGTAATGCCAGGCAGATCAGTAGGAGGCTCACGGGGAATGGCAGAGAGCTGAGACCTTACGGTTTTTGATCCAGTTGAAATGGGTCTTGTTGTGTTCATCCTGTGGTTTAACACTGCATCCTCAGCAAGATTTGGGATAACTTCCAACATATTAGCTGTCCTATTTACAATACAAAACCAATGTACTTGAAATGAGGGAAATGCTTCTTTTTCTCCCTGAATCTAGATCTGATTCTCATCTGAAATATTAATTCTGGTGCTAGTCACCCAGATCTGAGCTCTCTTGTTAAATAACCCAGCCGTGGCATTGCCCCTTGTAAATTTGCAGTAACTAAAATGCTGTCCAAGTTAGTGCATCCTTCTTCACTGTTGCTTTTGCTAGCCTCTGGTGGGCATATTACACTTTTTTTTTTTTTTTTTTTTTTTTTTTTTTTGGGTGTGGGTTGGGGGGAGGGTGAAATAAGCTGGTGTGCTTTCTGGTTCTGTCGTGGAGAATTGCACAGGAACTTCTCTGCCTGGAGTGGAGCAGAGGGAGCCTGCTAGAGAATTAAGAGTGCTTGAGTTGTTTTATATGAGCCTCACATGCGGATTGAGCACCTACTAAACCCAAGTGAGAGTACACTATGCACTGCCCCACATCCCAGCCCTGTCAGCTGGTATGGGCTTAACAGATTAGTGAATCATTAATGCATTGAGCCAGAAGAGGGTTTCAAGGCATTGAAAAAGAGCCCAGGGTGACTCTCAGATGAAAAATATGAGCCACAATGAAGTAGTCTTAAAGCTGATGCTCATTCGTTTTCTTCTAATTCCTGAGTAGTTGCATCTTGAAAATGAATGGCACAAACACCACTGGATGAAATTCTTTTATTTGGAGTTCAATTTAGAATGAAATTCAGTTGATAATATAGATGTTGATAACTTTCAGGTAGGCTTAAGAATGCCCTTCTGAGGATGATTTTTTTTTTCCACCCTAAACGTTCTGTTAAATCTCTATTTTTTCCCCACCTATATCACAAAAGCATCTGGAGGAGTAAACTTTAATGGAATAGAACAGCCCATCTCAAATCTCTTTTTCCTGTAATGGGGAACAACGGGTCAGACTGTGTGATCTGACAGCAGGTCCATGCTATGACAGTCTGCATTCCAAGGTTCAGCCATCCATTAGAAATCTTGTCTGGCCCCTCCACTTGCTGTTCTCTCCTTTCCCTAGCTGGCCCTGAAAATAAACAAGTGTTTTTCACCTGTTGCCCTCAAACTTGGTCCTTCTGCACGTCTGCATGAGCCTGTTTTTTGTTTTTGTGTGTTGTTGTTTGTTTATTTGTTTTTTGATATATATATATATATATATTTGGTTCAGCTTGATACAGGACTCTTCACTCTGTCTATCTATCGCTGGATTTGCAATGATGGGGACGAGGTACATGCCAAGCTCTACTGCTCTGCCACAGCAGGTCACCTTGCTCTGAAGGATATCCCAAAAGAGCTTCAAGGTGGGACTTGCCCATTTGGAGCTCAGCAGGTGGGAGGCATCACAAAAGTACCTGAAGTAAAAGGCAGAACAACCAGGACACACTGACACTTTTTTTTTTTTTTTTTCCTCGTCATCCTGCACTCAGTTCTTCCCACTCCTTCCTACCCTCTGTTTTTCCCTGGGACAGTTGAGTCATGCTTTCCAGTCCTGTCTGCCCTTTTTCTCTGCCTGAATCAGATTCTCTCAGGGAATTGTCGCTTGCCACTGGTGAGGCAGGTATTTCTGTCTTAGCTGTTTCTTCCTTCTAATTTTTTTCTTCCCTTTCTGTTTCATCTTTATCGACAGTTTTTTTGCCCTTTGTGCTTGTATTATTATTTGTTTCTGCTCTCTTATTTTTCCCTTTACAGCAATGAGTAAAGCTAGAAATAAAAGGTTATTTTCGTAAGGAAAGAAGATACTGTCTTAAAAATCAATAAACAAATCAAGAACTCCAGTAACAAGCAAATATTACAATTATTTTTATTGTTGTAAAATGCATCCAATAGATGTCTATTTTCCAACAATTTCATATCCACTATTTGAAATGTACATTCCGTGTCAACAGATTTCTAACATCCTGGTGTCCCTGTTTTTCTGTCCAACAAGTACTGCTACAAGTAGGTATTCTGATTTCTGACTGAAATCACGACTGTTCCTGCTGTGGTACACATCAGCTGTTTGACCTTGGCTTTGTCACTCTGCCCTTCTGCGCCTCAGTTTTTATTTCTTGTCCCATTTGGATTGTCCTTTTCTTTGCAGCAAGGACCAGCTGTTTGTCCAGGTGAAAGGCAGTCCTCCCAGGGCTGACCTCTGCATTTGCATGAGTGTCTTCCACGGCTTCGGGAGACAGAGCTCCTGAGCTGCCCTGGTTCAGAAGGCTGCCACACCTGGGGAGAAAAGGGCAGGAGAAGGTGGATGAGCAGTGCGATGCTCCATGTTCTGCTGCCATTGGTGATGTAGGTCCATCCGTGCCCTCTCTTTGCAAAGAGGTGTCTCAGTACCTCGTGAAGGCACTGTGAGGCCAGTCGGCTCTCCAACTGCAGCACGCTTTGCTCCAAGAGAGCTGGGCAGGGGTTGGCCTGGGGCACTGCCCTACCATGCGTTATACAAGACTGCGGGCACCATGGCCCTTCAGCTACCAGTCAGTCAAATGCCAGCCTTGGTTGGAACAAAATAGCCTTATTTCGAAGAAAAGTATTATCAGTTGAACATGTTCCAGTGATATAATGCATCTGAGAACAGGAAGGTGGAGCCCACGCAGCATTTCCTGCCTGCAGGCGGAAGGTTTCAGAATGATCACCTTTGGGAAGGAGTTCTCCTACGTCTTTCAGCTTGGTGAGGCAGGATGAAGGTGGGGGTAGTGTCTGATGGTGGTTTTCTTATTTTTTTTTTCTTTTTCTTTTTCTTTTTTTTTTAATTTTTTTTGAACATCTACATTCCAGTGCAGGAGGCACTGGGGATGCACAGGGCAGAGGGTTAAATGTTTTTACCTTGTTGGTAACAGTATGTGCTAACTGCTTGGGAAAGGTTCACGAAAAGCATTGAAGCCAGTGAAAGTTTGCCCTCAGATCTGGATGTCCTCCCCTTGCTCGCCACGTTTAATAACCATGAGGCATCCTGGCACGTGCCACTGGTGAAAGGAGTCGAAAGGCGAGGGTGATTCATGTGGAGCCCCCGTCCTTTTAGGAAAATCCTGGAACTTCTCCCATTCTGAATCAAATGACTGAAATGACTGTTTTACATCTGATGCATCTATGACTAAGAGAAATACTTTTTTGTTGTTGTTTTTAATCAGGCTTCTGATTGTGTAGAGTTTGCACAGATGCTAGCTTCTGTGAAACTCATCCCAGCTTTTCTGAAGGCAAAATCCCACTGAAATCCAGGCAGTCTCCAAAGCAAGGTTTTTTTCCAGGCTCTGACTCATGAAGGCTGAAGCTGTTTTTTATTTGTTTGTTCTAAACCCACAGGACACTCTCTTGCTTTCTGTGTGACTGCTACACAGGCACTCCTTGTCCAGATCACCCTGTAGTGCCGTGACAGGAAAGGCTTATAAAAATGCTTCTTGCGGATGTACCCACAGTACTGCAAACAGAAGGTGGTCAGGGAAGAGAACCAAACTATACCAGGAAAGAAATCCTGCAGAGTTGCACGCTGTGAATTTCTGTTCACCCCGTTGTTGTCAAGACCTCTTTCATTGCGCTTGCCGTAAGGCTCGCATCAGCATTTTTCTAGCCCCTATTTGGCAGCATTACGCCAGCTCGGGGTTTCCTGCCAACCTCTTTGGCAGGGGAATGTCCCTGACAGGCTCACCCTGCCTGGGAAATTCCACCGTGCACAAAAAGTCCAGGGAGCCACTCTCACACCGCCCTCCTCCACCCTCCCGCTTCCTCTCACATGTCATAACATTCCCCCTGGCCCTCCCCAGTCAGCCAGGGCCAAAAGATAAATGGTGCCTGAGCCACTGCAATAAAAACCAGCCCCGTGGGCACCCAGCCTGGAGGTGTAATAAACTTGGGGGAAGGGGGGGGGGGACTTAGGGGGTCTTTTTTTTTTTTTTTCTTCTTCTCTGTGACCAGAAAGCCAGAGTAAGCAGGACATTTGTGAAGGGGGAGGGAAAAAAAAAAAAAAAAGTTTCCCTGCTGCTGCTTCTCTGTTTCATACCGTTAAACCTCAGAGGAACTTTTCAGTCATTCACACAGATGGGGCCATAAGGGACGATCAGTTGCCAGTGGGGTGCAAGGAGCTGCCTTGTTTTCCATAGAGCTAATTCTAACTTCGCTCGTCAGACATGAAGGTACACTATTACTCTATTTGTCTTATTCTTTAAAAAATGTAATTATTGGAACGATATATATATATTTTTTTTCACTCCTAATAGCCTTGCAAGTGGCTTGTGCTCTAATTGTCTGCTGATGCGTGCTTTGGGGTTGGGTGTGGAAGAAAGGCTGGTTTGGGGAAGGTCACGGGCAACACGTCTAAGGGGAGAAACCACAGGGAATGGTGGGATTGCTGAAACCCACAATGGAGCTAGGGACAAAATGCAGGTGGGACTAACTACAGGTTTTATCTCTAACCAACTTGGATGTTTTGGGCAAGTGTCTCTGAAATAATCTCTTTTTCATGGGAGGGTTTAAAGCTCCGAGGAGTTAGGCTGGATGGGAAGCTAAGCTCTGAGGGCATTACATGGAAGGAACATCTAGTGGAAGCAGGTGTTTTGTGTATCTGGATTACAGTTTATTTTCTGGCTGCTCATCAGTAATTTGGGGATAGCAGAGCATCACCAGCATATAACCTTGCCCAGACTCAACAGGACAGGAGTAAAATTGTTGTGGTGCATTCAGAGGGTGACAGCACAGCAAAACATATATTAAAAATAGGGATCTATGCCTGCTTTCTTGTCATTTAACAAAACCCTGTGGGAGTGAAAGTAAGTTTAATGAACCAAACTTCACTTCAAAATTTGTTACACTAAGCACTTCAATAAACCAAACCGTGAACTCCTTTTCACCCCGTGAGGGTTTCTCTGCCTTACCACGTGAGGCCGATGATCGCAGCATCCCCGTCCATTACCTGGGCCTGCACCTGCCGGGACGGGAGGCAGCTCGGCGCTACGCTTCTCGCAGAGAACAGGACGTGCTCTGGATTTCAGGCTGCTGTAATTTGGGGTATGGTTGTACCACAGCATCACATGAGGCTGGCGTATGGCTGGGGATGGGCGGCGTACGAGTACTTTAGATGGGAGCTGGGTATTTTCAGCTGGGATATCTTGGCTTGCCTGGAGGCACACAGGGAGCAGGGAAAGGGCCGTACCCTGGACACTCCGTCAGCCAGTCTGGGGGCAAACGTCACCTGGGGACGTGGGGAAGAAGGCCTTGTTTCTGCTCCAAGTTACACTCTGGTATCAGCTTTGATCCTGAGGCAATCGATTTCTTTTTGGCTGCCTTTTATTGACTTTCTTTACCGAAAGCCACGTGTTTCGCTTTGCGTTTAATGGAAGTCGAAAGCAGGAGGGTGCGTGTGTGCGTGTGTGTGCGTGTGTTTGTGTGGGAAATGCCCTCGGGTGCCTGGGGCTGGCCACTGGTGAAGCTCTGGGCTGCTTTGGGCCCTGGAGCAGCCCGGCCCTGCACGCTGCTCTCCTGGTGCGTCCTTCCCGTCCCTGGCCTCCCGGAGCAGCAGGGTGGCACAGGTGGTCCCAGCCCGCCCGTCTGCTCTGCCTCCTGCTGCAGCATGGGACCGTGCCTCGCTGCTAGCCCGGGATATTGGGGGCAGCAAAACTCAGGTCTGACGACGCTGCCGAGAAACCTGGGCCTGATTTTTGCCTTCCCTGTCACATGCTCCTGAGACAAAACGTGTAAAGCAGAAACTAGAGCTGCCTTTAGTTCTGCTTTCTTTGCAAGAAATTGGCAGGAAATTAAAAGGAAAATAAGAAATCCATGGCTTAGCTTCTGTGAAAAACAGTGTCCTGTAGGACAGGATGTTTTTGGCTTCAGTTGGTGTGTCTGTGTCTTCCCAGCTGAGAACTGAAGGAGAGAGCCAAGGTGTGGGAACAAAATTTTGCATGATGCCCCACTGATTCAAAGGCTTCATTTTCAAATTTCTTGATATTTTATGCTGAGTGCTGCAGCATTTAAATATTACTGTTTTTTGTCTTTACTATCCATTGACATGGATTTCTTTCTAAATGCGTAGCAACTGTCTGTTAAGCTTGTAGAAGCAAGAAGGGCATGGCATTAGTATCCTTCTCATGGTATTTATTTTTCATGATATTTATGTTGTTTATGCAAGTGTAGAAAATGTTGCTGAGACATACGCAGCAGCAAATTCTGACCCATAGATAGTGGTGATGTCCTGGTTGAAGACGATTGCACACATGTATCTGAGGGTAAAACCTGCCCTAGAATATGCAATTCATCCCAAGCACCAGGAGTTTTTATGCTGCTGCTTGGAAAAAAACTAACATTTTCCTTACCACTGTCAAATTTTACTTATCTGCCTTGGTTTAGGTGCTTTCTAAAGTGAAAATATTTCCTGTTTATTGAATTTTTGTCTGACTAATGGAGGACAACTCCACGGCTGAGTTTCAGGACTTTCCTGAGGTCAGATAGCCATGTGATTTGAAAGCTGGGATTTCTCTAGTAACTGGGAGTCTGAACTAAAGGCGTTTAAAATCTGTAGAATGAAAACTATAGTGAAACAAGGTCATGACACAAGACGTGAACAGCAAGGGCACGTGCTTCAATAAGCATTGCATTGTTAACACTCTTTCACTTAGTGTTGCCCTGTTTCTGCCTGGGATTTCCTGCGCACCAATACCTGCTCTGGGGCTGAGTAGATGCTCGTGTGTATAAGCTGTGTAGGGCTGTGCAAATCAGTGCTGAGGCTCCCTGCAGGTGTTGACCTTGCAGCACAACTACAGCATGGCTGATCTGCATGCATGCTGTCGGCATGCCTGGGATGTCTGGCCAGGTGTCAGCCCAGTTGGACCTACTGTGCCGTAGGTGTGACTGGTTGCTGCATCCAAGAAGTGGACAAAGTTTCAAAATCTGCCTGGACGACATTTTTTGAGCAGAAAAACATGTTTGGGAAGCCTAATTGTATAGTAACCTTAGCCTTAGATAGCTTACCTGTTGCTATCTAAAAACTGAGAGACTAGAAATGCTGGGTCCTGGGTAAACTGCAGTTTGAAAAAATGTTATTTTTCTGGGTTCAAGTCTCACTGAGATAAAGCAGTTTTTTCTCCTGTTCCTGTACTAACGAGTTGAATGGTGATGCTGCATTCTGGGAGACAACTCTGCATTCCCTGTGAGAACGTGATTTTGTTTTACTGGGGATTGAAGTTGTCCTTGTTTGTGGAAGGTACAAAGACTGAAACTGAAGTCTGCTGGAGACAAACCCACTGCCGTGGTTGTAGCACAGGCTCCTGTCTCTGAGAGCAGACAATAAAAATTACTGCAGACTTAGAATGACAGATTTTGACCCAGGTTGGTCACCTGAGTTAGAAGGAAAAAGACCTTCAGTGTGAGACATAAGGGAAGCTCATGCTTACATCTTTAGACTTGTGATGAGGCTCTGCAGCAACAGTGAAAAACAGCACTAACTCCCTTTCTAACTGGAATACTGTAAGAAGCAAAATATTTTGAGGCAAGAACATGCACTTATTTACCTCATCTATGTACACACCAGTATCCTTCCAGGTTGACATGTGACGTTGTCCTTTGCTATGGGGAAAAAGCATCCTGCTCCATACTTATACACTGTGACATCAGCAGTGCGTGTATTTCTTAGCGATGAGTTCCTACTGCAAGGTGGTAATGAGCTAATGAGATAGAGCAGCTTATGAGAAAACATGACTAACCAGGGCAGTGAGTATGTTGAGAGGAATGTCCACAAATACAAGGTGTAAAGGGAGACTGTTTACTGGTAGAGAAATCAGATCAACTTACGCAGCTTTGTAATACTTGCTGTGTTTGGTGTTTCTTTTCCTCCGTACTGATTTCAGCTGCTTTATATACACAGTGTGGAAGAATCTATTTAAGAACAATCAACTTTTTTTTTTTCTTTAATATCAAACAACCTGGGAGAAAAAGACAAACTGAGGGCATTCTTCAGATCAAAGGAGCAAGCCCCAAAAGATACATGGTAAAGAAATAGTCTGAATTTTCCTTTAATATGAAGAATTATACATGCTCCCTTTTGAAGTTCAGGCTAATCCTAGAACAGTAGTCTTGGAGACCAACATTGAGGAAAAATGTAGCAATACAAGTATAGTGAACAGGTTAGAAACACAGGCTCCTCTGTACTAGCTTTTAGAGCAAAAATGTGTCATGGACCATTTCCAGTATGCTGACATGTGGTCTCTTAAGTTGTTAAAGCAAACACACTTATTGATCTTACTGATCCTACAGAACAGTCTCTAGGATTGAAATAGTTACTAAGCTTTTATCTCCAGTTTTCTTGATGCTGTTCTAAAAGCAAGTTCGATGTTATGTTGGACTGGAATCTGTGTGCTGCATGGAAATGCTTCTGGTACACAGAGGTGTGGCGGCTATACTCACACACCTTGACTCAAAGTCTGTAGCAGAAGGCTAATTATACCAATTTGAGAATAAGCAACATTTGACATCCATACAGTAAATATTCACTTGCATTAAGCAACTGGATTGTAAACTACCATTTTTATTCTCAGTTTAAGAAATACCACAAAGGTCATACAATTCCAGAAGTGTGTTGCAAAACCAAATTCTTGTTACTAGTAGTTTATGCTCTGCCACTTTACGTAAAGGCTCGCCCCTGTTCTGTGCTGCTACTTAGGACAGACTAAAGAGAGTTTAGCCCACTCCCACACCCACCAGACTGGGGTCTGTTCTGAGAGCTGTCACACTCCTTGTGCTCCTTGCTCTGCTGGGAGTCATGGAGGCAGCTTACACACGGTAAAGGCAAAGTTCTGCTTTTGGGGCTTGATTTATTTACTTATGTGTTTATTTATTTAAAGACTACATCACTTGCTGCATTCACCCCAGTACGTGCCCCAGGACCAAGCAGTGCAGGTATACTGATGCTATACAGGCTAGCCCTTTCCCTACAGCAGACTGGCCAAATACATAAAGCATGACCCTTTGCCGTGGTCTCTTTTAGAGTCCTCCTCAGGACGTGTTTTCCTTTTTTTTTTTTTTTTTTTTTCTCTTCCCTTTTCAACTCTGACTGCCTGAAATAATGTGGCATGGCCAACAGCATGCAGCTTTTAAAACAAGATGTTGCATGTGTGACCTGGAGCTACAGCTCTGAGGGGATTTTTCTGAGGGGGAAAGATGAGGAAGGATACCTTTTGGAAAGTAATACAAAATAGAGGAAGGCAACCGACACAGCCTTGCCCACACTAACTCTAGGGAGCAGTCCCGGAGCAAACCATGCCTGAGTTTCATCTGCAGGAGTGGGTGTCTTTGCTTTGTAAGAGATCCCAGAACTGAGCTCATGTAAGTGCAGTTACTAATCCTGGGACCAGGATATGAGAGTAAACTGTGGGGCCGTATGTTTGACCATACAGAAGTAGGGGCTAGATTCATTAGATCATCACTTACATTTCATCACTTACATTTGAAGCTATAGGGGATGATGCAGGGTGTTGTGAGGAAGTAAGCATGCTCAAACCTCTGCCTAAACTTTGCAGCCTAGATTTTTCAGAGCAGAGAGTGCTCAGTCCATCTGTCTAGTACCCCTCCCGTTACCTGTGCCACAGGGCTTTGCAGGGCTCATCACGCCAGTTGTGTCTCTATCTGATGTTAAGGCAGTTCTGTGGGAGTTTTCTTTCCAACTTTTTTACTGCTACTTCACAATATGGCCTGGAAGTCCCCTTCTGGTTCAGGCGGTAGAGCGTGTGTCAGAAAGCATAAGCCAGAGACGGTTGAAAGCTGGACAGAAAAACTTCTCCCTCAGTCTGAGTTTGTGTTATTATTAAAATGCTGTTCTCAGCATGAGGACCCAGAAATGAGAGAATACCTCATGGTTATAATTAAGAAGGGTGTTGAAAATAATGAAAGTATGTTTTAACAGAAAATCCCCAAAGTACTGAAGAGGCTTTTTGATTTTACTTAAGGCAGCAGCTCAGCTGTTTCCTTGTACCAAGAATACAGTTATTTCAGGCCTAATGGATGGAAAAGCCCAGTACAGCATCTCTGCTGTGTATTTGCTCAGTGCTGGTTCTCAACAGGATAGCAAAGAGGAGACCCAACTGATTAATCTAGATGTTTAGTTGGTAGCAAAACTCAAAGGTGTCTTTCAACCATTATGACTCTGGCAATGAAGGGAGAGGCCCCTGACAAATGACTGCACATTTTGAGACAGTAGTTTTTTTGTTGTTGTTCTTGCTGTTTTAAGCTGAATTTTCAGATCCTTCCAAAGTAGCTCCTGGGTGTGCACAAGTCATACACCCAAAAGCAGTGATAGAAGTTGTTTCAGTTATCAAGTGTACTGGTAATAACCTAACCACGACTGATTAGATTTAATTCCACAATACTTGTTCAGGCTTTTTTCTGCAGTGAGCAAAGAAACTGAGGTTTTGGTCTGAAAACAAGTACATTTTGTGTCTCATTTTTGCAGTGGTCTGAGATATGGATATAAAAATACGTCACTATTTGCAGGTGTACTTAAGATAGGTTTCAGGACAAACGTTGCTCATATTGGCCACTAGTTGGCATTATTGATACATCGCAGTATATGTAATGGTGCAATAAAAACCTACGAGGCCAACTCCTGGCAAGCTGAGGCATCCTCCTCTGTGCAGGCCCCTCAGACATCAGCTCTGGAGCTTGCTGGGTTATGCTGCATTACATTCAGACAAAAGAGGATGAAACTGCCCGCTTCGCTGCGCCCTTGCAGCTCCTTCCCAGCTGACCTCCCTCCTCCCTGGCTTGTGGCTGTCTGTACAGGCTCTGCCAGCTCTCCCGGCAGGAGAAGAGGTGACGAGCACTTCTGGTCGCTACCCTGCCCGGGAGGAATTTTCTTAGGCTGAAGACGTCTGTCGGGGTTTTGGTCACTGTGGATGTTACGTGGTGTTTGGGCCAAAAGAAACGTTCGAGGTCTGCAGCATTAATAATTACAATTTGTAAATGTAGCAATAATTTGCCAGTAACTTGCACGGAATACTTTGAGAGTTATGAGGTTGCTGGGAGCCAACTCATCTTGTGCAACATGGGCGTGTGTATTTTTGAAAGAGCCTTTTGTTACAGAGTTTGGTGGAATTAGACTTGTCTTAATCTGCTTTGACTGGGAGTAGATTTATGTCAAAAGAGCTGATAAATAAGATTTTGCTGATGAAACAACCATGAGTTAAGGTATCAGAGTGTTGCCTGAAGTGGATTTTGCTTAGTAAAATGAAAGCAAGTCAACAATTCAGCCTTCAGTAGAGTTGAAACTTTGGAATAGAAAAAAATAAATTCCACACCCCCTTTGCATTAAGGTAAAAACCTCATTAAAATGTTTGACAGAATGTTTTCCATTTATATGTAGAGGCTAATCTTCAATTAATCAGTTCCAAAGTTATTATGGAACAGCAGCGATAAAGATGTTGCTCGTCCCTGCCAGTTTGTGTTCTGAGGGCCTTCCACGACCTGGTAGAATTAAAATGAGTAGAATACACTTTTGGTTTGACATTCATTTTTATCCTTGGCATTTTTAAGGGAATTACAGACAACTACAGCACTAAATCTAATTCTTTCAATTACATACTTCTCAGATTCGTGTTGTTATTTGGCTGTAAGAAGACAAGATCTAGTCAGATCTGCTTTCAGAAAGCTGTGTTACAGATCCTCCTATCAGTCACCGAGTGCACAAAGAGCATTCGAGGGTTAAGGGATCTCTGATCAGCAAGTGCTTTTTAACAAGGAAATACTTAAAGTATCTACCTAAGGCTAAGGTATCATAATTGAGATCTAAGGTTTGGAGAACAACGGAGAACAATCTTCTCGCATGTTTAAAACATACTGCCTGATTTCACAGATCCTTGCTTGCATAAAGAGGTTCACTGAAATCAGTGAGAACGCTCAGTTAGTAGATAGCTGCTGATTAGGTAAAAAAGGAATTCCTACCTTTATTAGACTATGCTATTTCTGGCACAATGTAGTGTTTGACTTGACCTCGTATGTCACATTTGCAAGTTTTACTGTGACTGCATAAATTTGATCTATGGCTTAAAAGTGCACACAGTTTTTTGGAGCAGGAACCTGTAGATAACTCCAAGTGAAACCCTGTCTTCACCTGACAAGAGAAGAAATGTTTGAATAATATAATTCCCTCCTGCCTCCTCATGGCTGATTAATATAATTTCACGTTGCACCTGTCCCATGTTTTTTAGCACAATTAAAACATGTATAATAATCTAAATTATAGACCTCCAATCTACATAATATGCTTTAGAAATACCTTGTTGTTTTACTGCATATTTTTGGGGGCAGCCACTGTGCTAACAACATCCTAATCACAATGTCGTGCAGACAAACACACACGCTTGTTTTGTAGAAAACGATGACCTTGGTGGTAGTTGAGAAAGGAGAAATGTATTTTTTTGAAAGATGGGGAGAAGTCTCCCCGGTGAATGCGGGTCAGAAGTCACCGGTGCTGTTGACATTTGTCACAGGTGCACGGTTTCACCCGCCTTTAGTTTCGGCACCGTGCGACTTACCCACTTCTCTGCCGGGCTCCGGCTGTATCACGGCAGTGTGCTGCAACCTGAAAAAACAAACATTTTTCGCTGCCTGCTCCACGCGCGGCGGCGGCCCAGGGCTGAATCCCCCGAACTGTGCCGAGCTGTGCTGGAGGATGGGGTTGGGGTCGGGGTCAGGGTCGTGGGGAGGCACTGCCTGCTCCCCTGGGGCCACGGGGGCCGCCTCCTCTACCCGTTGCCTGCCCCCCTAGGGCCGCGGGAGCCGCCTCGTCTACCCACTGCCTGCCCCTCGCGGGGCCGCGACCGTCTCCGTGCCACCGCGTCCCCGCCCCGGGCGCGGCCGCGTCCCGCCTCCCCCCGCCGCCCTTACGGGAAGCGCGGCCCCTCCCGTCCCCGGGCCCTCCTCCGCCGGCGGGGAGGAGCCGCTATAAGCCCGGTCGCCACGGCCGCCGCCCCCCAGTCCTCGCCGTGCCGCCCGCCCGCCCTCCCGTCCAGCCCTGGCCGTGCCCGCGCCCGCCGCTGCACCTCTGCCCGCCGCCCTTCTCTGCCGCCGCCGCCCGCCGCCCCGCGGCACCGCCATGATCGTGGACAGCAGCCGCGACGCGGCGCCCGATGGCGGCGACGCCGGCGCCCTCAGCAGCCCCATCAACCTCGCGTACTTCTACGGGGCCTCGCCCCACTCCAGCGAGGGCAGCTGCTCGCCGGCTCACTCCGCCCCGGGCTCGCCGGGCTCCGACTCGGACCTGTCGGTCAGCAGCCGCGGCGGCGGCCGGCGGGACTCCCGGAGCGGCGCCCGCCCCGCTCTGCAAGGTACGGCGGGGCTGGGGGCGAGCAAATGGCGGCCGGGGGCTGGGCTGGGGGCGTGCAAATGGCGGCCGCCGCCGTCGGGGGGGTGTTGGAAGGAGCCCCCCCCCCTGCGTCCGAGCGGGCCTGGGAGCTGCAGGCGGTGACCGGAGGGAGCGGTGACCTCAGGGCCGGTTTTTGGGGTTATTTCCAGCCTTTCGACAGCTGGCGCTGGGACGGGGAGGTTCCGGCGTGATTCAGGCGGAGGAAGTGGCACGGAGGGGAGTGCGCTGCGGGGCTTCGGCTTGGCTCGGCGCAGCTGGACACAGGGCTTTACCTCATTCTCCGTTCGTGTTTCTCCTTCTGTCTTTATTTCTCTACTGTTTTACTTCTTAACGACTAATCTCCGCGTTTCGTTTCGCGTCTCAGCAGTTGAACAGCACATGGGGGGAGGAAAGCAGCACAGGGGCCCCTTCCAGGGGGTCCGCGTGAAGAACTCGGTGAAGGAGCTCCTGCTGCACTTCAGGAGCAGCAAGCAGATGTCCTCGGGCGCTCCTGCGGATGAATGCAAGGTAATGAAGAACATTTTCCAGGGCTGACATAATTGGGTTTAATACATAATTGGGTTTAATGATTACTGAAGCTGGCAAAAAAGAAAAGGGGGGGAAAAAAAGCATGTGATAACAGTAGAAGTAAGTTTACTGCTTTATCTGATGTGGATGGAGTCATTGTTTTTTCCCTTTCAATGCACAATGGAAGAACAGAGCCGGAGGAAATTAGTGAGACTGTTTGCTGTAGGAGAGAGAGGCACTTAAATGTACTTACTCAGCTTTATTTTTAAAGAGAGCTCAGACCAATATGCATCTGTGTTCTGAGACAGTGATAACCCCCTGTTAGCTCCTCTGAAGTCACGAATTTTAAGAGCAGGGAGTCTTCTCAGAAGGGAATCACTTAGCAGCTTGTCATACTGCTGCATTCCTCTAGAGTAAAGGCATATCCCAATCTGGAAAGATAGGAACAGAAAGGTGTAAGAAATGTTTGGAAGATTAAGGAGGGTTTTCTCTACAATATCCTCTGAGTGTATGTTTGAGCTTCCTAGTTAAGTGCTGCCACAGGAATTTTTTTGCATAGAAAACTTTACAGCATTTGGGAGAGGTAAACTTGGCAGGCTTACATTAAGAAAAAATCCTGAGACCTCACTAAGGACATTGTCTCTAGATTTTTCTTGAGTTCTGCGGTATTGTAACAAATCGCTTAAAAAGCCTGAAGAAAAATGGCGGTTTTCGTTTCAGTTCCATAAAACTCTTTACGTTTTCTAACCTTAATTAAAAGCAATTAAATTAGGGTTAGATTACCATGTTACTAGGATTATTCGAAGGTATATTCTCTGTTTACAGAAGCAAGCCTCTGTTTTTTTTTGTCTTTTTTTTTTCCACTGAAATAACATTGTAATAATGGAATACTCGATTTTTTTTTTTTCATCAAGGCGCAAGGAGGATTGGTAAACTACGAACAGTACACAGGTAAGAAATTATATATATTTTTATACTGCAATAATATTTTAAATGTAGATAGTAAGCGTAATCTGAGTGGATTGTAAATCCCTTTTCTTTTCAGCAGAGCTGAAGAGCATACTAGGTCATAGTGGCAAGAGAAAGGCTCCTGAGCTCCTTTCTGATGGACCTTCTTTCAAACGCCAAGCTAATATTCACCCACACCTCCTGGTAAGCTTGGACTATTTTTTTTCCAGTGCTTTTTGTTTTCTTTTGTGTAACCAAAAATTGCTAGCTAAAAAATAATGCCTCTAACTTGCTGGTACTTGTTTGGATTCTTTTTCTGACAGACACCACCCCAAACACCAACTTCAATGGATAACATGGAGGAGACACACAAAAACGAACCAAAGCATGACAGCAGTTCTGATCTGCTCCAGAACATTATAAACATTAAGAATGAGTCGAGCCCTGTTTCTCTGAACACAGTGCAGGTTAGCTGGTTGCACGGTGTCTCCAATCACAGTTCGCCTGGTGAGCAATACCAAGACAGTCCAGGAACACAGACTTTTTCCCCGTCCCAGAAGTACCAAGCATTCCAGGATCACACCTCCCAGAATATGCTTGATCCTCCCCAGCATTACCAATTTCCTTCATCGCAGAACCAGGAGTTGTCACAGAGCTATACTTCGGATGCATCTCTGGAGTACAGGCCCTTTTCTGCCAGTGACCAGTCTCCTAGCTACCAGCCGAATACCTTTGAGAGTCATGAACTGCAATATTGCCCTTCACAAAGTTTCTCCTCCCTCCTCAACGATTCTGAAGGCTCGGAAAACATCTCTGCCCCCCTCCAGCCTCTGACAAATGCCCACCCGCAGTCTGATGTCAGCTCCCATGCTCAGAATTTCAGCTTGGCTCCCAATAATATCTGTGGTGGTCTTGAGCGCAGCATCTCTTTGGCTGCTTTGAATGTCTCGCTACCGCACCAAAATGTTGCCAGAAACACAACGCAGCTGGGCAAGTCATTTTTTCAGTGGCAAGTGGAGCAGGAGGAAAACAAATTGGCTAACATCTCTCAAGACCAGTTTCTCGCAAAAGACTCCGATGGAGACACGTGAGTGCTGTTTGTCTCAGTGTTTCCCAAGTAGAAGGTTGGGGAATAGTTCTGTTCAGGTTTTGGTGGACTATTGGGTTTTAATGAAAGCTGTTTGATAGCAGTGCTTGTGTCATGAGTGTGGTGGTTTTGGTAATCATGGTCTTGCTGATGGGCCGTGATGCATGCAATTGCAGCACACTTAGTAGATAAGGTAGTTGTATCATCTAATTTCAGGCACTTAACATTAGATTTCTATCTAGTAAATTGAGAGAAAAAGATTCTAATTTAGATGCTTTAAATTACCTTGGGAAGAAGGTGCCTGTGTTTCCATCTTAGTCACCCAGAAGTCTGAAGCTGGCAGTATAGCACCCTTCCCATAACGTATGTTTGGATCTCTGTACTGGTTTGAGCCCCAGGTTGCATGGTTGTGTAACTTTTCCCTCTTTTCTGCAGCTTCCTTCACATCGCTGTTGCCCAGGGCAGACGAGCACTCTCCTACGTTCTCGCAAGGAAAATGGCTGCTCTGCATATGCTGGATATTAAAGAGCACAATGGCCAGGTGAGGTTCTCAAAGTATTTGCAACTGATTTGTGCACCTGAGTGCTCTGCACATCTGGACCTTGAGGAAAATGTGGTGAAATGCTTATTTAATATTAACCCTGAGATTTAGTCTGCATACTAATACTGACCTTGAGCTATTAATACTTCTTGGGATCACCTTGAGCTGGTAAAACTATACGCTCAACTTCATTTATCCTGGCTTCCTGGTATTCATAATCTCTGCTTAAATAGTACCAGGTACCTAGCTAGGCTTTGTGTTTGTTTTAGTTGCTCTTTCCTGTTAGAGATCAGATGACTAATAGTTGAAATTTTCTTCTCAATGTTTGCAGAGTGCTTTTCAGGTTGCTGTGGCGGCCAATCAGCATCTCATTGTGCAGGACTTGGTTAGCTTGGGGGCTCAAGTCAACACCACAGACTGCTGGGGTAGAACACCATTGCATGTTTGTGCTGAGAAGGGACATGCCCAGGTCCTTCAGGTGAGAAACCCTATTGTAGCTCTTAACTTGGTATTAGATGTTTTAGAAAATTCTGAAAACACCACACCTCCCCTTATCTTTCTCTGTGTAGCCTTGTGGATATGTCTCAGGGCTCTACAGTAGTGGTTTAAAGTGAGCTTGAATTTGACTTTTAAAGTTCTTGCCAATGTTTTGGAGTAACGTGGTAGAATCCTGTGCTGCATGAAATCAGTAAATAAGTTTCTTTTTAATGCTTTTATTTATTGCAACTTTGCAAAAAGGCTGTATACAAGCTTGAGGAAGCAGTGTGTGGTTTGGGTAAACCTAAACACATGCCTGTTCTCACTTTTGTAGGCAATCCAAAAGGGAGCCATGGGAAGCAATCAGTATGTGGACCTTGAGGCAACAAACTACGATGGTAAGTAGTCTGGAGTTTATAACTTATGAAGTCCTGGATGTTACAGTGTTTTATAGCTGCTGATGTGAATCTTATTCTGGCTGAAAAGCGATAAAATGGGGGATATCTTTGCCAGGTTGAAATTGGCAATCACACTTGAAATTGCATTATGATTGGTATATTTGTCAGATAAAAGCATGGTTATCCTCTGCCTGTTGGGATCTTTCCCTCTGACTGATTGGCACATTTGGCATGGAGACTCTAGATGATAATGGGCTATTGTTTAAAATCTGTGAGTGCCAGTGGTGTATCAGTGCATAGAGAATGCAGAATCTCTGGCACCAGAGAGTTGCTTTAATTGATCCTCTTTTCCATGCAATAGCTCTTTCTGAAGTAGTTTTTTTTTTTTTTAAAAAAAAAAAAAAAAAAAAAAAAAAAAAAAAAAAAAAAAAAACGAAGTATATGAAAAGGTTCTTTACTTACCTGCTAGCTGGTTACTCCCCTAAGTTGGTACTTAACTCTTTGTCTGACAACCCAAATCCTGAGCCATGCAGGAGCAGTCCTTAACACTTAAAAATGTGGAAACAAGCAGCCAGTTACTAATTGTCTATTGCGATCATTTGCTAACGATGATTTTTTTTCAAATTAAGGTTTGACAGCACTGCACTGTGCTGTTCTGGCCCATAATGCTGTGCTGCATGAACTGCAAAACAGTCAACCACCTCACTCCCCTGAGGTTCAGGAGCTTCTGCTGAGAAACAAGAGCCTGGTAGAAACCATCAAGACTCTGATACAAATGGGAGCTTCTGTTGAAGCAAAAGTGAGTAAAACAGCTTTCTGTGAGGTGTCAGATCCCAAGAAAATATGGAAGCAGATCGTGTCCCTTTCTCCCATACCACATCTCAACCCACTTATTGCAGAGGAAGTAGACTGATTTGAAAGCTTCCTAAGCAACTTATATTTTAATTTACTCAAGTGGAATGAAAATGTTGCGTTTATTAAGAACAAGATATTATCAATGCAAATGAACCATGGGAAAAGGGAGGTCACAGTCTAATTTCTGGATTAAGAATGATGTTACACCAGTTACAATTGGTTGTGTCTTAAAAGTAAGAATATGTTTGGAGTATTTTGAGGTATCTGTAGTAATAGGGTGCTGATGATACCCTGTTCTTAAACTGTACATTCTAATTACATGCTGCTACCTGTCCAGTTTAGATCAGTATTGGGCAGATCATTACTTGGTATAACACTTGTTTTTTGGGCTATGTAAGTTTACTGCTAAATGAGGTGTGGTCTGTTGTTCATGAGATGATAAAATACATATTCAGACTGATTTTCAGTATAAATACTTTTGTTCAACACTCTGTTACTCTATCTGTTTTGTTTATCTGCATGTTCAACCTGGATAGGTGAAACTAAAAGTTTCTTCCTTTATAGGATCGCAAAAGTGGTCGCTCAGCTTTACATTTGGCAGCAGAAGAAGCAAACCTGGAGCTCATTCGTCTCTTTCTGGAACTGCCCAACTGCCTTTCTTTTGTTAATGCGAAGGTATGGTGACTTTCCCGAATGCAGATATAATCCGCGATGTATGTGAGCTGGTCGCTGTAAGTGTCCTGAAACTCTTGCCCCTACCATTTATTCATGGTATTTGTCTTCTCCAGGCATACAATGGCAACACAGCACTTCATGTGGCTGCTAGCCTGCAATATCGGGTGAGTCAGCTGGATGCGGTTCGCCTGCTAATGCGGAAGGGAGCTGATCCAAGTGCCAGAAATTTGGAAAATGAGCAGCCAGTTCACCTGGTTCCTGATGGCCTTGTAGGAGAACAGGTAAACAAAAAAGAAAGTCAACACAACCCAGTAAAATAACAAGAACAACAACAAAAAAGCCCTCCTTTCCCCACCAACGCAAAAGCTATATTCCTCTCAACACTTTACAGGTTTTGAGTGGTAACTTCTAAAGAAAAGATTTAGCAAATGTCATTTTCTTCAGAGATCTTTGGTTTTAATGTTAGGATCAGAAAACATGCAAAGATCTGAAATTATAGATTTCATTTGTAGCTTTTTTTTTCCTCAAAAGCTTTTTCATGTCAAACTAGTATTGAGAGTTGTTTTTTCTCAGTAACCATTGAGAACATGGGAGGTAATGTCCCTTTTTGTATTGATCTCTGTATAGCTTAAGATCATGTTATTAATTATGATGAGCAACTAAAATGGTTATTTTGGGGCCTGAATAACAGATGAAGAAAATCCTTATTTCATAGGAGCTGTACAAATACATTGAAAAAAAAAAAAAAAAAGGCTAGCTGTTGAGCTAAGGAGCTAATAACCTAAACAACTCAGTAATTCTATTTCATTTACTTGGTTCAAGTCTTGTATAATTGGATCAATTCTTGTGTAACTGAACTCAGAATCTAGTCTCAGATCAATGAGGAATGCAGAACTGGAAATTAGTTTTCTTATTTGTTTTTATGATTATGAATTTAGGATGATAAATGCTAATGCCTTTTTTTTTTCTCTCCTGTAGATAAGACGTATCCTGAAAGGGAAGGCGATTCAGCAAAGAGCGTCGCCATTTTAAACTCCATGTTTCTTGGAGTTTATCTACCTTACACTCACTGTCAGTCAGGCAGTCCTAATGTATCTGTAAATAGACCATTTGCCTAGTGTTGGCAAATGTTAGTTGTTTCTATGAAACAAAAGTATTTTGTTCACTATCATATAGTGGGTTATGTACGAGTTTAAAAAAAAAAAAATCAAAAAAAAAACCCTCAACAAATCAACAATCAAATTCTTCCGAGCAAATGGGAATGTTTTATTCCCATGTATGTGGAAACTTTGCACGGATACCTGAATTTCATAGCTACAGCAAGACTGATTAGTTTATACAGCCATACATCTAACTTCTGGAGAAGGATAATTCTACAGTAAATCTTTGTCTGGAGAGGGCTGATATGTGACAGCATTGCAGAGTTTTTTGTTTGTGTTTTTAATAACACTTAAATATACTAAGTGCAAGAGAAATCAAATATTTTTGAAGTGGAAATTTTATTTATATACCTTTGTGGCTTCCTTCCAATGTGTTCTGCAGGATTGTATATAGTCCTTGGTGTTGTTGTACAGCTGTATAGTTCTGAGTATCGATAACTTGGGAATGATCTGAAGAAGAAAACTTCTCTAATCTCAAACTTGCAAGTTGCATAAGGAATTTCAATACTGGTGCAAATCGGGTAAATTCTGTTGTTTTTAAAGACTGAAGACTGAAATTGAATTTAAGATGGATTGTCCCTAGCACTGATTGGTGCATGCTTTTGGACTTTTTAATAAAAGATGAAAAGCCATGCTTACTCAGGGGACAGTATCAGCTTTTTTTGTATGCAGTAGAGGGCTTTTGTTTTGACAGGACAGTAGATTGAGGGAGAAATGTTGTGACTTAAATAGTGTATATAACTTTGTCATACTTCAAGGAATATGATCCTGATTCAGTGAAAGTATTTAGCATGTACTTAACTCTTGATGCATGTTGAAATCTCTCCGTGTTCCTTATACTTAAATATGTGTAAGCTCCACTAGTGTCAGTAGGACTTAAGCACATGCCTACATAGCTTGCTGAATTGGGCTCTAGTTAATTCTAGAGATTTAGTGTTTCTCACCTCCTAAGCAGAGTTAGTCCATTTACAGTTTTACCTTATAGGTACAGTAGATAGCAAAGCAAATATTTGAAGTTAATGTTTTTCTATTTTTAATAATTATGGGTTTTAATGCAAAATGTGTACTAATGATGCTGTATTCTGTTGGAGAAAACTGCTTCCAATCACTTAATCAACAATCCACACTGGGCTGTAATCCAGCAGTATGTTCTTTGTATGGTCTTTGCTCTTGTTCTTGCATCACATGCAATTCTCTTCCATAACAACTTAATTAGTCTGATTTTGCTGTTTGACAAAGTATGTCTTGTAGACAAGCTAAGTGGAAAATCTAATATTCTGAGGCCTCGTTGTGATGTATTTCTTGAAGGGTCTCCTGTATCTTGTGTTTGAATAAACATGTTACTTAAACACCGTTGTGGTTACCGTCTGTGATTAATACTGATGATGAAATCAAGATTGAGATAAAACTGATCCAGCACAGTAATATGCAAGACTTGTGAAGGTTCATTCGTGAAGTATGAGATGGAGTCTCCTTTCTGTCCCTGCTGTTGATGTTTATTCTTGTTTGATGCTTTTTTTTTTGTAGTTGGTGATAGGGCATTTCAGGTCATGCATTGTGTGGTTGTATTGCCTCTGTATTTGGTAGCTGTGTCCCAAATGGGAAGAATTAATAGTCACTAAATTGTCCAATTTGTAGGTTTTTACCTGAACAATTAATTACTCTCTCATAGAGGATCCTCCCTTATTCTGGGTGCTGTTTTTGTCCTTATATACCTTAAAAAATAGCAGTTCTGACAACCTCAGCTTTGCCCCATCATTTCTTTACTCTGTTCTGACAGCTCAACAGCTCAGATATAAGCAGTAAAGGTAACACTGAAAGTCTGTACAAGTAAATGAAGCTATATGCATTATAAGTGTACGTATAAGTGATAAACCATTAAAAGTAAGTGAAGCTATACACAGTGGGAAAGACTGCCCTCGCTTCATGAGTAAAAAAGGGGGGCTCTGAGTTGACCGTGACCTTTCAGGAGAAGAAATGTCATGACAGTGCTTTGCTGAGCATTGAGCTAGTGAGATAGCAGCAGACAAAAAGCAGATGAAGTATGTAGTCCCTAGGTATGTAGTCCCTAGGAAAGGGACTGAGGGAAAACAGAAGTACTTCCATGCAATCTGTATAAACCCTGCCCCTCCTTATTGTTGCATGCAAGTAGGGTGTCCCCTCAGGTAAAAGTGTGTTGGAAGAGGCCCAGAGGTGTGGAAGTGCTTTGCTACAGGGAGGAGCAGAGTAGATGAGGACACTTCAGCTGCAAGAGCGGTGACTGACAGCAGATAAAACATGCCTGCAATATTGTATCAGGCCAGAGAAACTGGATTGGGATTAACTGCTTGCTGTGCCTTCCAGTATAAGAGCCAGAGGCTATTAATGAAGGTACGAAGTGTGCAACAGACAAAAGGATGTGATTTGTTGAGATACTTGAAGAATGTTGTAGAAGCAATGTATCTGCTGAATCAGGGAGGGACTGGGTGGATACTTAGAAGAAAAACCTTTTTGTGAAGGACTTCTGAACAGTCCTCTCTCTGTTGAAGGGTGCTGGGAGAGTACTTGAGGTACTGTATGGTCGTACAGGCTTGCTGTGTGCTTAATTCCCCTGGGGATTTGTTAATGGACACTCTTTTGGAAGAGATACTGCAGCAGACTATAACCTTTTGCTCTAGTTATGCTTTTAGTGGTTCACAGCTTTAATCTAGCTCTACTGATAGCAGTCACCTTTCATGAGAAGAAAATCTGGGAAATTCATCTTGTGGTCAGTTAAGTGCTTCAGGGAGAGCTAACATCTTTTGGTCTGCCCATTCCGTGTAAAAAGTGGTCCCTGGAGGCCTCAAAAAGGGCTTCTGGTGCTGAGGTAAGGTGATGGAGAAAAGAGGTGTACCTTGTTTAGCAGGTAAGACTATGAAATGGTGATGGAGAGTGGAAATGGGATTGAATTTCTAGTTACAGTATGCAAAGAAGAAATGGCACCTGTTGATGTGAACAACTAACTGAGCCTAGATTGTGTTGAATATGCTGTCATCTGGATGCACCTCTCACTGTGAACTCAAGTCCTTTTTTGTATGAAGAGCTCAATAGCACAGTTCTCACTTCATTTCCCTTGTCTTCATAAAAGGTGATTGCACGTAAAAAAAAATTTGCTGATGAGATGCTGGCCTTCATATCAGCTCAATCTGACTGCCTGGCACTCCTTTCTGGGTGTTGTTAACTGAGTCATCTAACAGAGGATAAAGTACCTTGGGCTTTTAAGGGTGGTAAAGCATAAGCATGCACTCAGTCTGCGCTTGAGCATAAAATAGGGGCTGCTGGTGAGAGATGTTTAGCAAGTGGTGCTGTTCTTTCAGTGACACTTGTGCTGCGGATCTGTTCTTGAAGGCATTCCATGTTTAAAAAATAATAATCCTGAGGGGAGACTGAAGTGTTTGGAACATAATTAATCTGCCTAGAGCTTAATTTCTTTGTCTCAAACTCAGTAGGCAATTTCCCAAGAAAGCGTATTTACCCTGAGTATAAGTGACTCTTTTTTTTCTACCCTATATTATTGGGAAGTTTTGGTGCATCTAATATGATATGAATAGTTATTAGAAATGATTCTTGTTTAGTGAAGGGCAAATGACATTAGATATTTAGCAGGCTAATAGTGTTTACCTGAAAACCTGTGGTGCTGGGAAAGCGCTGAATGGCATTTATTGACTTGGATGCAAGCACATCATTTATTTCTCTGTTTGGAACAGAGGCAAAAGAGACTCTGGCTTTGGTCCGAGTAGGGATATTAAGACATACGGAGCTTTGTTCCCAGGATGTTTCTGATTTGTTTGTCTAAGTAAGCCAAACCTCAGGAAAGGGTTCCTGACTGGTATTTGTGGACAGCTCGTCTGGTTGGAGTTGGGGAAGGTGGCAATTCATGATTTCCAAGAAATGCATTCTGCTTCTGGGGATGGAAAAAAGCACATTTCCCACATTTATTGCTCATTTTATATATTTATCAGAAAAAGAAAACATATCCAGGAAGTGCATTCTTAGAGAGGTTGGGTGTGGTGGAAGTAACTTCAAAGGTACAACACGAAGTGCTTGTTCTTCTCGCCTGACAGTTTGCTTATCTGGCTGCCTTTCTTTTAAAAATATATATGCTGTCCTCTGTAAGACAGGGGCTGAGGATGATTAAAGTGCCCTGAAAATGGAGGTTAAAGAACAGGTTCCTGCAATTAAATACCTGGCAAAAATTGATCTGCTCTTTCTGTGCATTCAAAACAAATCCTCCTATTATCTTCTACATTTCTTGAGTGTTTGTTGGAGATACTGGCCCTGAGATACTGATGGCTTGTACCCCTGACTTCTCATCAGGTTGATTAAGCATCAGTCAGCGTCCAGCACTGATACCTATCACTTTTCAAGACTAGGACAAGGACCAGCAATGCTGGTGACAAGAACGATCTATGTCTGGGAAAAGCAAGTGGCACCCCTGAAAGTCAGGGTACCTCTCAACAAGCATCCTACTTCCCTTCCCCACTGCCTCCAGGATGGCAGTAAGGACTCACCTGGCTGCATTTTGCCATTTTGAGAGGAGACCTCTAAACATCTTTGAACTTCTGGAAAATTAAATACTATTTTGAGAGGAGAAAGGTTTAGTTTGCTCAAGGGATGGACTTGCTGATATTTCTGTCTCTAAAGGAGGCAAAACTAGCCCCTAATTCAAGTACTTCCTTATAGCCAGCCTTGGTACCTAGCAATACTAATCCGTAGACAAAGCCCACGTGGCCAGCTGTGTGTCCTGGCAAAATTTACCCACTGTTGTTGGCTAATGGACATGTGTCTCATCTTATGGAGGTGTTTTTTTTTAAAGATTGGTCCACTGTTAGCAAAAACTCAAGATGGCACTAATGAAATTGGGTACTTCACTAGCTCAAAGATGCTATGTGACATGTTGTCTCTTTCCAGATGCTTTGATTTGGGAATTGGTTCCTCCTTCAGGCACTTATTTTGGTCTTGTGGGGGAAAGATGATCTATCTTGGGCTGTGTTTGTTGAGTGTGCATTTGTTTCCAGCTGTTATGATTGATTAAGAGGCTGACTCAGTAACTCTTTGGGTTTTACTTGGTAAACCTTCCTCTTAGCTCTGAAAACTTGATCTAGGCTGTTTTGAGAAAGTGGTTGTTGCACTAACCAATCTAGACTTCACACGTGGTTTTCCTCGCAGTTTCTGGTGAAATTTCTCTCCTTCCTTGCTAGTCAGAGAGCCCGAGGGAAAGATGACTAAGGTGGTGCTTTAGAGTTAGGAGTGGGAGCAGACAATTGAAAGCAGTTGCCCATTGCTTCTGTAAACTTGTCTGGGCTGTGATTTTGACTGGTGATGAGTCTGAGTGAAATGTTTACATCAGTGCAGTGCAGAGATGCTTTCACATATGCTTCATGAAACCTGGTAGGCCTGTTCAGATGGTCTCAGATGGTACATGTAGTTCACAGTACCAAATGCTGCATGGGGCTGTTTTTTAGGCCTCAGCTCAAAAATCTCCTGGACAGTGCTGAGCTCTTTCCATTGACTTGGCCTTAGAGAGAGGTAGAACTTGATTAACCTTCATCTGTGGCTCCTTGGGATGGCATTCTGTCATTGTCCATGTATCTCCTGGAGCCGTTCTGGGAAGGTCCAGAGCTGCCCTGTAGCTTCTGGGGTGCCCCCAAGCCTGCGGGGAGAGACAGGAGGATGCTTGCACTTCGTGAGCATCAAACTCAGGCTCACCGTAAAATTTCCAAGAGGACTGGGACTAAAGATAAACACTGCAGTTCGTGGCCAACCAGTGAACCCTGCTGAGCTGGGCAGGTATGTCTTGTTATTATCCTCAGGCAGACCACAGGCCCTTGCCCAAGGACTTTCATTCTACCAAAACTAACCCAGTAAATGATGCCAATAAACTTGGGGTTTTTGGGGTGAGAATTGGAAATTTGAGGTCACAACAATGAAAGATCTTGCGAGATGCTTACAGTGCCACCTGTGACCTTGTCCTTTGCAATGTGCTGCATTTTGGTGTAGCATGTAGGAGTAAGAACTGAGTCACCAGTTGTAGCCCGCATACATTTTGAGGGGAAGGGCCTTAGTAGCAATTCAAGGAAAAGCCTCAGTATGGTAGCATGCTGTTATTATTCATCAGAAGATTTCCAGGTGGCTTCAAAGGACAGTCAGTCATTAATCGTATCAGCTAGATAAGAAACCAGAGGTAAAGAGAAGCTTGTCTGAAGAGTAGCACAAGAGCCTCATCCAAAGGCAGCAAAGGCTTGCAATTAACTTCTGCAGTTGCCTGCTCTTTTAAATTTACTGAATAATGAAGTGAGCAATGACTGATCTGTAGGTCATTCATGATCATTTTGTAAATTGTTCATGTCATTTGTACACTCACTTTGAAAGACCCTGCATGTGATACTGCTAGGCTTGCCAGACTGTTCAGGTCAGCCCCTGGTCAAAAGCTCA
Organism: Oxyura jamaicensis; assembly: GCF_011077185.1. Lineage (NCBI taxonomy): Eukaryota > Metazoa > Chordata > Aves > Anseriformes > Anatidae > Oxyura > Oxyura jamaicensis. The sequence goes on from NC_048893.1 coordinate 88,669,847, forward strand.
AGAATGGGCTGCAAACTTTTCAGGAAAAAGTTTCACCTTTCACCTTTTGAAACCCAGACTGCTAGAACAGGAGGAAGGAAAGCAGGCCTGGACCAGGAAAAAAGTAGACCTAAGCAAATTTAGTGTGTTACCGCTCTAGTGAGCTCTGAGCTATGCCCATGTCTCTAGTTACTGCATTTTGTGAACAAGGCAAAACTGTGACAGCTCTTTTTTCTTATGTAAGGTGCATACATATTTGGACACCTCACTACAAGAAGGATAGTAAGTTGCTCCAGTGTTTGCAGAGGGGAGCAACAAAGCTGGCGAAGGGGCTGGAGAACAAGACACATGAGCAGCACCTGAGGGATCTGGGGTTGTTTAGTCCGGAGAAGAGGAGGTCCAGGGGAGACCTCATGGCTCACTACAGCTACCGGGGAGGAGGTTGCAGTGAGGAGGGTGTTGGTCTCTTTCCTCAGGTGACAAATGATAGGATGTGAGGCAGCAACTTCAAGTTGCACCAAGGGAAGCTTAGATTGGACCTTATGAAGAACTTCATGGAGAAGGGTGGTCACGCGTTGGAACAGGCTGCCCAGAGAGGTGGTGGAGTCCCCATCCCTGGAGGTATTGAAGAGACATGTGGCCATGGTGCTTAGGGACGTTGTTTAGCAGCAGACCCATAGTCTTACGTGAGTGGTTGGACTTGATGATCTTAAGGGTCTTTTCCAACCAAAATGAGTCTATGATTTTAGAAGCTGGTCTTAAAGCGTGCTTAGTCATTAATGGATTTTTCAGAAAAGAACCGTGATGATTCAAACTGAGAAATAAACATTTATCTTACTGGTATGGCCTTTTAAAAGTGTTTTATATATCGCCATGAAAATTCTGACAGCTGTATAACACAAGTCTTCCTTTTGGGATGGGGTAGCAAGATTCAGCTCAGGATGTGAATGACGCAAGTTATGCTATCAGGACAGCTATTCTGTTGTTGACAACAGAGTTCTCTTAACAAAGATAGCTAAAATAAATAATATAAGTGTCTTTAAAGTTAACAGATAAGAGAGGATGCTTTACTGCCTAGAAATACATAGCTTTTATCCAGCTCTGTCCTTGCCCATCACCCTAGTTGCAGGCTGGTACAGTTTTTCAAACTTTCTCACATATATCTGAAGAAGAAAAATGCATATGTAGAGTAGGTTTAGAATATAGATCACTTTATTTTTGTACTCTGTAGGAGAATTGTATGTATATATGCATGCAAAATGTAAGTATGTAAAATGTATTGTGTGGGAGTATATAAGACAGAAAAACTCTTTCAAGAAGATTAATCTTTTAATCCAGGAATACTTCATTACTTCAGAAGTTTTTATTCTCTTTTGTTAAAAATAGAAACTTTTCCCATACTATTCGCTTGAATTTGCAAATGGAATACACTAGTAAAAACATGTAGTAAAGAAAAAAAAAAAAAGCAAAGTTCTACACAGAATAAAATTCTGGTTTCTAATGGTCCTGAGAATGACCACGAACATAGACTCTCCCATGCCTGACAAGGATGAAGCACGTCCTTGACAGCTGGTGAGGACCCTAGTGTGCTCCCTGCTTCTCACTTGGTTGTCTCTGTAAATGCAGAAAGTCCACATGTCTATGTGAGCTGGCAAAGCCTGCAGTCTCCTCTTTCTGTTCCAGTGAGGAAGACCCCAGGAAAGGTGGTTTATGTTCACTTTATGGCATGAGGGGCTGGAGTGGGGTGGGATGTCTGAGTCAACATTGCAAAGGGCTGATGTCCTGCTTGTAAAGTGTCACATAGCATACCAGCAACTTCCAGCCCTCATCCAGGACTGCAACCTGCCCGTGCAACCAGTAGTGCAAAGACAGATACCTTTGTACCTTATTAGAGACACAGTGAACAAAGAATTTTTTTTTTTTCTTCCTTAACAGAATTACATTATGACAGCTACTGAAGTGGTTTTATCTGTCTCCTGATGAGCATGAATGTCGTTAGCCTCTTTCCCACGGTTTCTGCATTGGTGTCTCAGGACGCTTCCCTTGATTTCGGGGCAGCCCTACCTTTCCACACCCATTGTCCTCAGCCATACATTCGGGCTGGGCCGTGGCAGAGCTCAGGGAGGTGGATCTGGAGGAAACCTGACCGCGGGTGTGCGGTGACTGGGCACTGACCAGCTCCACAGCTTGCCTGGGAGCAGCACGAGCTGATGCTCAAGCTTGGGATACTCAAGCCGGGACAGAGTGCAACTGTTCCCTGTCAATCTGGACATGTTGGAGTAGAAGCACTAATAAAACTTTTAAAAAATCTTTTTTTTTCTTTTAGGAAGCTGTCAGAAAGATGCAGTAAGAGCTCTAGGGAAGGCAGCATGCTCCTCGTGTCCTCCTGCTCCCAAATTGGTGCCCAGGCTCCTGCTTCCCTGCTACAAAGGTCAGACCTTTGCTCTCCCAAGAGGTACCTGGCTGGCATTTCCTAGCTAAGGCTGCAAACATTAAGCCTTCTTGCCCCTTCCTCATGCCACCTATGCTCAGCAGGCCCAGAGGTGGCACCTTCCTTCAGGGGCTTACCAGTGGCTGCTGACCCTTGCAAATCCTGGGGGGGGGCCCCCCACCTTGCCCCTTGGAGCGGTCAGGGGCTCGTGACAGCCTCTGCCCTGAGAGCTCTTGGTCTAGACATTGGGTGCGGAGACGAGGATGCTGCAGGCCCCTACTTCAAACAGATGAGTCTTCCCTGGTCGCTTGCTTGTCGTCTTCCAGAAGCCTCCCGGCATGCTTGGGGAAGATTTGAATAAGGAGAGGGAGGAGGCCGAGCAGCCCCATGGGGGGCCTCTATCAGCTTCTCACTGGGTTTGTGCATAGTCTGTATGCTACTGCGCTGTGGTCCTCGTTATCATGCTGATGGCTCCGGTTCTTGCTCTGCCTGTTTGGTTTTGCCCTATTGTTGAATTTATTGCTCCTGGACTCTTTACTCTTGTTGGCTCCTGATAAATTGCTGCCTCTTATTAGCCTTAAATTACTGCCTCTTACCAACCTTTAATTACTTGCCATCATATCTTGGTGCCACATCCTCTTAATTATTGCTCCCATGCTTCTGAAGACTCCTTGCCTTTGCTAAATCCATTAGCCTTGCTTTCAGCTTGCTTTGGCCACATCTCTCCCTGTCCCTGCTTTCCCTATCTCTCTGTGTCTTGCATGGATCCTATGTGGAGTATCATGGAGCCCAATCCTTTCCTGGGAGCGTTTCTGGTCTTACTACATCCCTCCTCTCTCATTCTGTGCCCCCAGATTCCTGCTGCATCGCTCTCCCATGGCCTGCACCCCACTGTCTCTTTTGGGACTGGTCCTGGTGGATTTATTTTGCTCTGTCATCTCTCTCTCCCTCTGCTTTTTTACATGTTCTGGTGTCCTCTGTTGTATTTCCCCCATCTCTCCTACTTCTCATTTTGCCAGTGTTTTTTCTTTGTCACTTCTGTGGGAAATACTTTGCAAACTTCTATTTTGCTGCCAAACTTCACTTTGAGACCTGCTTTTCTACTCAGAGCTGCTGACAGTTCTTCGGTGCCTCTTCTCCTGGGTAGCTCTCAAGAGCCTCCCTCCTATTGCATTTGCTCCACCACACAGAACTGTGGTACTTGCTTTTCCCCATCTCCTGCTCGGTCTCTTAGTTGGAGCACCATGCCTGTGCTCATGGGGGCAGATCCTGCCTCTCCTGTTGCTTCTGTCCCTCATGGTACCTGTGTCTCATTCTTACTGGTCCAGCTGGGTGCCAGCCAGACCCATTTCTCCAGCTTTTAGCCATGTTCCTTACCAGATCAGGCTTTCTGCCTTGTCACAGCATTCAGTTTGCAGTCACACTCTCTCATGCTCTGTGTTGCTGCTCCCAAAGTTTCCCTGCTTCAAAGTTGCTGCTCTCTTTCTCAGCTTCACCTTCACAGCCATTGTGTTCCTTCCCATTTGTGCAAATCCTACTGGCTTAAGCTTTCCTTTTTAACACCACTAATGCATTTCCTTTTATGTCTACTTGTGCCAAAATGTTGGCCACGGAGAAGAGAAATTGAAACTCAGGGAGATGACAAGAGGAAAGAAAAGTGGTCAAAGCTAGAAGCAGCCAAACCTTGCTGATTTGCCTAGAATTAGCCTATTCTACCATCTTACTCTCCTCTCGAAGCTCCTCTGGTCATAACCCGTTGCTAAAACAAGAGTGCCTGCTTCTGTCCCCCATGTGTGGGTCCCAGGGTCCATGCAGCCCTATAGCCCTTGTCCTTTTTGGCTCAGCCATGCTGTAGGCTAGCCGTGGTCTATAGATCTTCTCCTGCCCACCCTTCACATGGGACTTTACTGTTATCTACAGTATCCACTTGGACTTGCTTTGCATTCTGCCTCTCAATGCAGGGCCCAGCAATTGCCTGGATGTTGGCATTTCTTTCCCTAGCGCTTGCCTGTGAAATTTTCTAGCTGCTTTCTCTATGCAACAAAAGAATTTTCTTTGTCATGTCACATCTTCATGGCCTAGGCTGTGCACCTCATCGATGCTGTTGATGGAGTCTGGGACCAGGGAGTCCCCTGAGGTGCCCTCCTCCTTCAAGAGCCTGGCTGGAGCTGTCAGTTCTCAGGACCTGTCTGCTTGATCCAAGCATTTGGTGAGACTGAGGGAATGATTCTGCCTATGAAAGTCATTAGTTTAACTAATATTGTATCTCTTCATTGTAAAAATGCTCTTTGAGGTCGATTAATGAGGAGTGGGTGGAGATAAAATGAACTCTGGTTTTACAGGTGAAACACCATTCCTTTAAAAGAAAATACTTGTAATGTTACAAAAAATAAACCCACTTAAAACAAACTTCTACTTCTTCCTGTGGGGAGACTATGTCTCCCACAGAAAGTTATATTTTCTCCTTTTTTTTTTTTTTTTTTTTTTTTTTTTTTTGTGAACAATGTATTCCCTGCATGTTTTTATTTGCTTGCCTTTGGTCTCCCTCTTTCCCAAGTGCTAACATCTTGGGTAAGCAGGATGTAACCTGGTCCCTTTGAAACACATCTGTTCATGGCATGAGGTATAGAAGTGCTGTGTTATCTTTCCTTACCAGAAAGCCGTTGGGAAATTCTACGTTGGGATGTTCTCCTGAATATAAGCCTGGTTTCCATGTCTATCAGTGCAGCTGGGAGCTTCTTCCAAGCAGAGGTGCCGTGTGGGAAGCCAGCACAGCAAAACATTGCATCTCTTGCAGCCATTCCCATACCCCACTTGTGAAGCCACCACCATCTTCTGGTACTTGTAATGCTGTGGCTGTAAGGGTGGCAGGGGGCAGGAATTGCCAGTCTGTTCTCCCTGACCTCGCAGCCGCAGAGCTCTGTTCTGCAGTGGTCTCAGTGTGCCTCCTGCTTTTTCTCTCTGATTAACCAGAAAGGAAGGCCTCACGGGGCAGTTCTGGAAGCACCTGGTCACACTGATTGCATGTTCCACAACCCCCTTAACAAAAAGCACTTGTGGAGCAGCATGGTAAGGTGCCTTTATTGCAGCCCCACGTATCTGCCTGGGGTGAGGACAGCCTGTGACGCCAAGGCCGGTGCCTCAGCTGCAGATGAGGACCTGAGCAGAAGATGGGTGAGCCGAGCTAAAAAAACTATCGGCGTCTGGCCTTGGCCCAGAGCCCGTCTGCCTTGGCATGCTCTGTGCTGGGATGGGTGAGGAGCAGGACGGGTATGCGCGGGGGAAGACGCCTTGGCACCATGGCCTGTGCCCGCGGAAGCGGGTGGGAGGTGATCTGCGCCCAGCAGCTCTCGGCGGCATGGCTCGGCTTGCTGGGCCCTGCCGTGCCAGGCCGGGGCCTGGCTCTCCGTGCTGCTTCTCTCCCGCTTCCCCTTCTCTGTGTTGCTTTTCTTCGCTTCCATGTGAGCTAAACCTTGTTTTGGAGTTGGTGCTGAGGAGACTGGTGAAAGGGAAACATCCCAGCAAAGAGGGGAGGGGAGGGTTGCTCTTAAACCCTCCTGTGTCTTTCCAGCAGTGCAGCTCCTGCTTGGGATGCTGGTGCCAGAGATGCAAGAGAGCAGGGATGGCCAGGGCTGATGAGTGACCGTGTGGTGCTTGTCCTGCCAGGGAAGTGTCGCTGTCACACGTGGCCCATCCTGGAGCTGTGTGCTGGCTCTCTCTGCCGAGGGGTCTGCATGCTGGAGACGCAGCATGGTGCTAATTGTCGTAATGCTGCGTTGGGCTACCGGCGTCTCCTTAGTGAAGGCTTGGAAAAAGTGACTATCTGGGCGCTATCAGGAGACATGCAAACGCATGTAGAGCCAGCTCACGCACGGGGCAGGGAACAAGCGTTCCCCCAAGGCAGGAGTGGGTGGGCTGCTGGCTGCCTGCGCCTGTGGGAGGAAACACCCCGGCGTCTGCCCTGGCTTGAGAAGCAGGCGAGGAGATTGGCTTTGTAATCATGAGCTGTGTGGGGGCTTCTGGCAGCCCTGCCCCACGCTGGCTCATTCCTCTCTGTGAGGAAAAGGATGCTTTGCTGCCCTGGATAGGGGGGAGAGGGAATGGGAACTACTGTCTCCTCTCCCTTTCAATCCAGTTTACAGCATGGAGACTGATGCTGGCGCAGCTGTCTGGTGGGATAAGATGCCTTAAACCATTTTTCTTGACTTCTTACTACACCAACCATTGCTTCAGCCACAAGAGGATAGTATGGGAGTCCTCCCCAGGGATAAATAACAAGCAGCAGGGGGTAGCTCAGGGCCAGGCACAGGACTCTGCCAGCCCCGCTCTGCCCTGGTGGGAAAGGCTGAGAGGTGCTGGGAGCCAGCAGCACCCTCTGGCTTGGGCACCAGGGCCTCGGGCTCGTCTGCTGCTCTTGGCAGGAGTTTGGGTGACTCCTCACCTCTGTCCCTCCTCCAGCTACATGCAGCTGCCTGTGTGCCCTCAAGTACCGGTGTGTGCTGGGGGTTTAGTGATGCTGAACGGGGATGGTCTTGGGAGGGATGCTGGGGCAATACCCCCCAGTCAGGGACAAAATCCTTACTTCAATGAAGGCTGTTTCTCTGGACAAAGCACTAAGAAAAATCTCTGTTTTCACCCAGGAGAGTTTGGTATTGACATCTGCAGGGTTCCAAGCACCAGCAACTCCTTTTTCAGGATAGGGGACATCACGAAGTAGTGTGAATGGACCCAGCTCTGACTTCTCCAGGGATTTGGTTTGAGTTGCTGGGTTTTTCTCATCCTTCCTCATGACCATTCCCACCAATTGCTACCACCTTAGCTCAGCCAGATGTTGCATGGCCTCAGTAATTCTTCCTCTGTACTTTCATAGTTTTTTTTTTTGTTTTGTTTTGTTTGTTTGTTTGTTTTTCAGGGTTATTTTAAATGAGGACACCTTCACTGACTACTCGTAAGTTCTGATCATCTGGGAAACTCCTGCCATCGTACGAGATGAGTCCCTGCACTGCAGGATGGCCATGGATGAGAGACAGCATGGGGAGGAAACTGGCTACCATGTTCATCATCTTCTCCCAAAATTTCATGGTGAGGGTTTTGCTGGAAATGATTTGGCCTAATGTAGCGAAGTGATGCTGCTTGTGATTCCATGTTTCACTTGGAGGAGTGGTGCAGCCTGCTGCATCTGGGATGTGGTTGGAGATCTGCTCCTGGTTTGGTGAAGCCATGGGAGCCATGTAGCTTTTCTGGGATGTGAAGGGAATTGAGGCTTTGGACTTACTGTAGGAAGGCATGGAGGTCTTCCCTCATGCTTCTGAGGGGTTATGGCAAGTGCAAGGAGTGAATAATGCTAGTCGGATAGCAAGATGAAGTTATAATTAAAGCTTCTGACCTCCTTGCCTTACCTAATTTCTATTAAATCGAACCTTAAATCTACTTTTCCTTACCTAAGGATAAATGCAAAGTGATGCAATTAGATTTGGTGGAGAAACAAATTGTAGAAAACTGATCAGAGATAAGAATCCGATCTCATTTTCTGTAAAATGGTGGTCTTTCAGCTGCTTCCTTGCCCTGGCAAAATCTCAATTGCCAAGGGGACCATTTCTTTATCTATCATTCCAAAATATTGTTCCTCCTTAATTTTAATGCCCAGAACCTCTAGCCAAGTAACTATTTAGCATGTGCAAAGCTTGCACCCAAAGAACTGGGACAAATTCCCCACCACTGTAATCATCCCCTAGCAAAGCTCCTTGCTCTTGGGTACATGGGATGCTCTGGCAGGGAGGCTGCGGCTCACCAGAGCCCCAGGGCATCATCCAGGGCTGCACCAGCTGCTTTTCCCACAGCAAGTCACCTCCGTGAAAAGTTCTCCAGTTGCAGTGTGGGCACATGGCTGCCCATATTCTCCAGATGAGAGCAGAGGTGAAAACAGCACGTCTCTGTTCCACATCCGCACGTGCAGGTGTGCACAAGTTCTGCCTCGCTCTGCCTCTGCAAGCGATTGCTGCCTGTGAGGGCCAGGCACCTGGCAGGGAGCGGGCAGCCTTCGCCACATGGCCACGTGTCCCAGAAACCTGCCACAATAGGTTGATGTTCCCTAAAGAACCCTTGGCTGTGCAAGAGCAGCTTGGATTACTTGAGGTGAGCCCTGGTGTTTGGGGACTGAATTAGCTCCCTGCCTGCAGACAGGAGGTGTTTTACATCTGGGTTTTGGGCACCTGGCTGTGAAGGGGAGACTTACCTGCCTGCTCTGTTGGAGGCTCTTGGGGAAGCCTTGGCTTGGAGCTAAGCAGAACAAAAACTGGCAGGGTGTGGCTTATGGACCCTGTGCATGGAGGGGGAAATGAAATCTTTGTGCAAAGATATTGCAGCTTCGTTGCAAGACTGTTTTCAGCAGCCTTCTGCAAAAGCCCCCTTGATTTGTGTTTTCACTTTCCCATTAAGCAATTCAGTTGAATTTTGGGAAAATTTTAATCTTTAAAGCTGCATGAGGAACTGTAGTTAGCTCTGGTCACAGCACAGCTGCTGCATTCCAGCCCTTAGTGGATGTGCACAGGCTGCCAGAAACAGCCTGCAAATTCCAGTGAGGAGTCAGACTTTTTATCCTGGTGCTTTGTTGCAAGTGTGTTGTTCAAAAGATATCAGCTGGATGAGATTTGTAGGTACAGGTAACATCTTTTATCAGACCAACTGTTGTAACTGCAAAAAATTAAGACAGTCTTTTGGGAACAGAGTCATTCTTTGCTTTGGGTAGCAGGCACGAAAACTTTTTTTTTTTTTTTTTTTTATAAATCCACCTGTACCAATTAGTTGAATAAAAGATAGACTTGTAATTGTGCACTCCTGGCAGGTAGCTGCGTCTGTACGATTAGGACTACAACAGAGCACAAAGTATAAAAGTAGCACCTCACCAGAAGAAGCTCTGTAAGTGCACAGCCAATGTATAAATCAGATCAAAGCAATAAATTAACCTGTCAAATTCAATAACTCAACAAAGCATGCAGTCCAAAGTTCAAGTTTGTTTAGGCTTTTATTGCCTTCTCAAGACCAACCATTCCGGTAAGTTGCTGCTGTTTGTGTTTCTTTTGTGAGTGTGTGTTTTATAGCAATGTTGTTTCAAAGAAGTAATAAAACTTCAAAACCGGACTTTGAGTTACACAGCTGGTGCTTGGGAACCGAAATTTTCGAAACAGAATTTGTCTTTATCACCTGGATGGTGTGTTCATGTTTGTGTGCGCAAGAGAGGGAGCAGGAGGGAGATCTTTACATATCTACATCATCTTGAATTTCAAAGGGCTTTACAAATCTTAGTCTTCCAAAATCTACAAAAATGCTGTGCTTTGCATATGATTATGTGGAGCTCATTAGTAAGGGTACTAATGAGCCTCACACACCCGAGGCAGATAAATGAGGTTCCAGAGTAAAATGATTTGCTTAAGGTCAGACTCCTGCGAGCTGACAGCAGAGCTGGAAATAGAAACCATTGTTTCCCAGTGTCTTGTACCATATTCCCACGGAGGGAATGTTGTTTTAAAAGATGAAAACATTGCTGTTTGTTCATGCTCTTTCACTTCTTGTGCTTTCAATGTAATCTTCACAAATGCAAATGTGCTGACCTAGAGCTATATAAGGCCTTCATTAAAACCTCTCTACAGTATCAGGCTTCATGCAATTGTATGAAGCAGAAGGGATAGCACGATCTAACGATTCCCACGCCTTATAAAATGATTGGCCTACTTTCTTTAAAGTGGGTTTAAACCATAGCCCCTGATGTGATTTAAGGCGGAAGCCACACTATTAATTGCCTATCTTCTGCCATTAAGGCAATGCGTTATGGGAAACTGGGGGAAACAGTTGTTTATCTTCCATATGCTAATAGACAGTTTTGCTTGGTTATCTTTAGGTTTAGGCTGTGACAGAGCACGCTGACCTCATGCCTCCTCTCTGCCTTGAAGAGCTGTGTTGGGGGTGGTGCAGGGCGGGTGCTGTGCCTGAGGAGCCTCGTGGTGGACACTGGGGACATGGGCACATGCTGAGATGCCCTGTGCCCAGACCCCAGCCAGAAAGGGGGATTTTGATCCTGTTTGGGATCAGAGATAGGCAGTGTGAGGGAGATGCTGAGGAACTCCTGGTTACTCCCTCCCAAGGGCACCATGCTCTGGGTCTTACCCGTGGATGATGAAACCTCCTCCATGCACTTACCCTTCTCTTTACGACCTTCTCTTCTTTCCCTCTTTACGTACAGCATGCCTGTTCCTCGTTTCCCTGTTATTTCTGGAACACAGCTGGTTGCTGGTCCTGTCAACCGTTTGGAGCGAGTCCAACGAAAGGGTTTTTTGGCAATTCCAGGCTTGCAGGGAAGACTTGTGGCCCCGAGAAAAAATAAAAAGATATATATACACATACATATATATACATATATACATACACATATGTATGTGTTTATACATATACATGTGAGAGAGAGAGAGAGAGTCTGCCCACAAGCCTAATGTGAGTGTGTGTGTGCATTTTTTTGGCAGGGCGCATGTGACTGTGCGTGCAAATTTTGCGCTGCAATACCAGGCCCGATTCCTCCATCCTCTTGTACTCCTGAGCTTATCTAAAGCTCGGATATTTGGGACACAAAATCATTCCTGCAGAATGGGCAGAGGGGCTGGGGAAGCCATCTGTCTGTCCGTCCGTGCGGCACACGTTGCACCAACCCTCCTCGCCAGGCAGATGCTGTTTTCTTTGCGAGCACTCGTGCTGGCATGGGGATTGCTGGCAAGGGGAGCGCAGTGAGTGCGAGCAAACAATTTCCTCGCTGCTTGTATAAACTGAGCATACGAATGCACAAGAGCTCATTCTCCTGCTTATCTTGCTGTGGCTGAAGCAAATGGTGGCTGCGGAGTTCAAATACCCCGCATTGATTAAAATAGTTGTTTTTTTTTTTTTTTTTTTTCTTAATTCCTCAATACTCTGAAACAATAGCAATAAAAGCAGTAAAATTGTGTTCTTCTTTTGGCACCAGCCCACTGTAAACAGCAAGCTACCGGGCTTAATTAGGCAATTCTGTACCGTCGCTTTTAATAACTGAATGTTTGTCTCCCGGCTATTCAGGTGGGCTATTAGTGATATTTAATATTACTGGCAGTGTTGTTGCATGCTCTGTGCCAGCGCTGGCAAGGAACAGTGTGATTCTTCCAGATAACAGAACTGCACCAGCATTTTTCTGGATTTAACTGAGAGAAAGGCCATGCACAGAGACTGCACGCTCTTATTTGGCTCTCCATTTTTTCTTGCAAACGTTTTTCCAGACACCGAAAGGGTTAAGCAAAATAATTGTAAGAATAAGCATGTTGGTTCTAGCTTCTGTTATGGCAAACATCAAAATGTATTGACCTAAAAGGCAAATGTTGATTGAAGCAAAAAACTGACGTCAAACTCCAAAGCGCTCTGTATCTTGATGTTTGGCACGTGAATACCGTACTGTTTGTATCGTGTGAAATACATAGGTTGCTTTTAATTAGATGAGTGATAATCTGGCAATTGTGGTTCTCATTTCAAGTGTAACAATTTACTGCATGACTAATTCTTCTGAAAAAATGAAATTGTCAGCGACAATCTGGAGGGCTGAGCAAACTGTTAAATGACGGCAGTTTATTCCACAAATGACACCAATGGGTTTTTCAGAGAAAATGATTTGTATGCTCTTCCTTGCCTGACCAAATTCTTGGGGTGATTTTTTTTCTGTGTGTTTTGTACCCATATTTCCTCCCCCTTCCCCCAGATCTGGCCATGGAGAGCTGTTGGTGGCTGAAGATTTGGATAGCTGGTACCAGTGACATCCCTTCCTCCTGCAGGCATACTGCTCTAGCAAAACCCTGCTTCTCCTCTGTCGCTGGCGAGACTTAGCCAGGGCATGAATTTCAAAACAACCACAGAGCTGCAGGTTGTACGAATGTCCAAGGTGCTCAATGCCATGTGAGTGCTCCAGGTTATTTTCCTCTTTTGAAAACAAGCTGGGCTGACTGGAGGGTGCTGGCCGTACGAGTGATGCCCGGCACCAAGCAGGAGGGTTGTGCGAGGGATGCAGAAGTCTTTCTTGGGGATTTTGGTACCAAAGTGGGCTGCCTGCCCTGGCTGGGAAGCTGAAGGTGAGCGTGCTGCTCTTTAGATCTAGTTGAGTGGGCACTAATCAGAGGCTGGTGCTGACTTCTGCCTGTGGCAGACCCATTATTCTGTCCCCATGGTGGTTTCTGTGGGGGCTCTGGCCATCCAGGAGGAGGGTGGCTGAAATGGCCGCTGGGTGTTTTCTCTTGGAATTTCCTAGCACTGCTCAGAAAAATAGAAAACATCTCTTAGAAACTGTGAGCGCCAAAGAAACCAAGCCACCTTCTGCTGGGAAGTCTGTTTTTCTATGAAAAAAAAGCTTGACTGCAGCAAGAATTTTGTGGGAGGGGGTGAAGCCATCATGCTTTTTGGCTGCTACGAGAGGAAGGCATGGGCTGGGCTGTCCAGGTGGGATGTGGTGCACATGCACCTGCATTGCTGGTGCTGGCCGAGGCTGCATCCCTTGTGCTGAGACCCCACTGCTGCCTGCCTTTCTTAGCATAAACTAACACTCCTGAGCTCCTAGCTCTTTTCTTCTCTCCTCAGGTTTGCACAGCACTGAATTCTCACCCAGGAGCTGGGCAGCTCTGGGCAAGTTGGCTGGCTGAGAAGAGATTGGAAGCGAGGTTCAGACCCTTCCAAGCATCATGGATGCTTCAGAGAGGTTTTGGTGTAAGAAGATGTTTTCTGACTGGGGCCATGATGGGGAGGGAAGGGAGATGTGACCGGGGGGGCATTACTGCTTTCCACCAGTGCGCTAACTGGTAGATCCAGCAAATGGTAACTGGTAGATCCAATGCTCCCGAAGGTTAGAGATGGGGCTGGATCCCAGACAGTGGAGGTGGACGAGAGCGCTTGGTTGGAGCTGCAGGACGTGAGTGTCTGGGGACAACAGATGGCTGGGAGCTGGGACGTTTGCTTGGGGGGTGCGAGGGTGGTGTGTGAGGGGGTGGTGTGCCTGCAGCTCCTGCCAGCGGCCATGCTGGAGCAAGCTACGATCAGGATTAGACTTGCAAATCTCCTGAGAAACCCTTGGGAAAGCACACACTGTGATTCATAGGGCTTCTCCCTTCATGCACCACACAGAGGGCAAATCCCAACTGAACCCCTCACTTCTGCTCAGATGGGGATGGATTCTCCAACCAGGAAATCTGCACCTTCAGCGTCTGGCTTTGCTGCTCAGCCTGGTGTTGCATCTCAGCATGTCAAAGCCCTTATCCTTGGGCCTTGTCTTTACTTAGCCTTTGTGTGCTGACTAAAGTTTGTTTTTATTTTTATGGGCCCCTAAGTGTGGGTAATTGAATTGTGAGTGTGTCCTCCAAAGAAGCACCCAAGAAGGGAAAGGCCTGGCGGAAGATGTAAAAAATTGGGTGTTGGTTTCTTAAGATGGATCTGACCATGTAAATAGGCTTGTGTTGGTTCCTCTCCTTGTATCCTCACCCTGATTTGTGAAGACTGCTCTCACAGAGTGCTGCTCTCGCCAGCCCAGTGCTAACCCAGAGTTAGCGTGAACCGAGGGGCTTGGAAGAATGACTGTCTGAAGGCAGTTTGGAGCTCTGCTTTTTCTCCTCTGTGTTTAGGGTGTTCCTGTGTCCCACTTCCAAGCTCTTTTTCTCTTTCAAACTCTAAAGGGAAGAAACGTTAATTAGGATTTTTTAATTAAATATAAACAATGACATTCTCAAGCTACAGCCTACTTCTGACAGGTTATGTGTTGAAACAGAGATTATCAGGCTACATTAAAAATATATGGGGTGTGTTGGAAAATCCTCAAGGACTTGATGAAGAATTTAGGCACATTGACTAGTTTTCCTTGGCTTTGAAGGGTAATCTGCAGGTTTTCCTTTTCAAACAAGGATTAAGTGTTTTTCCAAGTATTTTCAGGCATTTGAGCTATGTGGTAAAACAAGGTCTCCAACAAGCATTTTCTTCTGTTTTGCAGTGTTTCTCTTTGTGTTAGGTCTACTGCCTTCAGGGAAAAGCGTGGCAGATGAGACGTGAGCAAAAGTTAGCTGGAGAATCCCAGTGCCTTCCCTGGAGGGGAATGGTGAAAAGGACATTCGATGCAAAAAGAAGCAATTTGGAAAACCTGCATTTTCCCTCCTTTTTCACGTGACTTTAAGTGTGACACATTTCTGTGATACTAACCTGTTGTTTCAGGCTCCTGTCCATGCTTGTGGGTCTGGAGGGGACCAAAACATAATGCTTCAGTGGAAATTTTGTAATCCACGGTAACCCAGTTCTATAATGCGGCACACACAGGGTGAAGAAAATGGGAGAGCTTGTTTCCAAACCTACCACATCTCTCATTCGAGTACTGACCAACCATTTTTGTTAAGAAATCGTGGTGACGTATTATTATAATTTCCTAGTGTTGTGCAAAGCAGAAATTGGGTCTATGGCAATTTAATGGCAGGCTTTTGGTGATTGCTTTTGTGTTTAATATTGCAAGGTAAAATGCAATGCTTTTGTGTTTAATATTGCAAGGTAAAATGCAACTGGAGGCAATAAAAGGAGGTGCTTTAAATACAATGCAGTTACAAATGAAAGGCTCCTTGCATGAGATGTGGCTTTTGCTCTGTCACTGGGATCGTCAGGCATGAGCTGTTTCCTGGTGTGTCAGGGGGTGATCTTGGTCCCAGGCTCTCCAAATCTCTACACCTGGCTGCAAGTAGCTCAGGTGGCTTTGTTTCATGCCCTGCTAGGACAAAATGGGGTGTCATACCATCTCTGTGCCTGGGAAATCTCTGGGGTGTTCCACTGACTTGTGCTGAGTGGGGTAAACAGCCCGACTGAGGATGCAGCGTGCGCCCAGGTCTGTCCCTGCAAAATTATCTTGGTCACCGAAGGTATCTATTAAACTCTGACTCACCTCGCAGAGGCACAGCCCGCAGAGGAGAGGTAATTCTGCATTGCAGTCACTCTTTGCAGTAAAACTGCTCTTCAGGAAACCCAGTCCTTCCCACTGATGAGCACATGAGCTCTGCGCTGGCACTTCTTCACCTTCAAATGATGTGCGGGGTGCTGGTCTCAACAGCGAGCACCTTGGTAGGAGAACCAAGAAAACTTGTCACAATTTACCACTAAAGCCGGGTTTCAAATATTTTGTTTACAGAGGGAGGAAGGGGTGACTCATCCTTCTCTGGGTAGGTGGGTGATGTTCCTGTTGCCAGCCTGGGTATTCCCCAGCCTCCACCTACTTGTGCTGTGAGAAAGGCATTGCTCTCACAGATCCTCTTCTTGCCCGAACTGCCAGCACAAGGAGGGCGAGTGTTTGGGTGCCTCAGCGTGTCACATGCCAAGTTTAGGTTCCACAGCTGGTGGGGATGGCAGGCAGCAGTGTGGTAGCGTGCTCTGTGCCACCCCTGGTGCGGCTTTGTAAGGATTCAGGGCTCTGCTTTGCTTCTTGCACAAAGCCTAGGTGCTAGATTTCCGCTTGGTCAACAGGCCTTCCCCTTCTCCGCTCTTGCAGCAAAAATCTGGGAAAGCTGCCATGTACAGGTCAGGTAGAGGCCTCAGAAAGATGTGTCAGAAACAATAGCTGGCTGACTAGTGAAACGGCAGGCTGCTTCACTGCGTTGCAACGCTGGCTCTGCCATTGACTGCACGTCATGGTTTTATTTGGTGTGCTGGAATAATCTGGATGGAGCCAACATTATTCGTAGGTGGGGGTGAATCATGGAACATGGGATCTCGAGCTGTGTCTTGCAGGGTGAGATTTTTACATTTTGAGCAACTCAGATGTGGTTTTGTTCCAGGTTCTTTCCACACTGTCAAAGTCAGTGTTGCTGGATGAATCTGCAAACAAGGAGAGTTGATGGCTTGACCTTATTCTCCAGTTTTAGAGCAAATCTGTGCCTTTTAAGAATTCTTGCCCTAGTGTAAGTCAAACTAATTTTTGCCTATTCGGAATATTTTCCTATTAGCTGTAGGAGTTTGTGCACTGTTGACTTGCTGCACATCCACCTACTGGACTGATTCTCAGTGTTTGGTTTTGCATATGGGATCTGTCCAGGGAAAACAAACAAAAAACCCTCTTGTATGATCTAGGAATAAGCCCCATGTGTGCTCTGCAGTGGATGCTTCTGTCAACTGTTTAGCTGAAATAACGTGCAGTCAGTTAAATATTTGTGTTCTGCATAACAGCTGGAATGGCAAAGGAACGTTGTTATACAATGAATCCAAGCTACACCCAGATCTTGAGTAATGCCATTTAATGTAAGTCAACTGAAGACAGTAAAGACAAGGTCAGTGCAGCCAGGTCTGCCAGGGGAGTGCGGCATCAGCTGAGCAAGATGGGGTGCCCAAAATGCTGATGCTCCCCAAAGAGCCCTGAAGCCCGTGCTGCCCCCTGAGGAGAGGCTGAGGCTGCTGCCCTGGCTCGAGAGGTTGACAGCTGCCTTTCCATCCAGACTGCAGCAGCAAGTTCCTAATAAAAGTAGGACCAGGGTCTGTGCGTTCATGGAAAGTCTTTAACTTAATGTTTTTGTTTGTTTGTTTTCATTCATTCATTAGGGCAGCTTTCTGGAACTTCAAGTGTTAACTTCAAACCAACTCCTGTCATTGTTCCGGGGGTACTCCAGTGTCACTTGCTGATGTAGAGTCCTCTCAGCCCTGTGCACCACACAGATGGAAAATGGAAATGAGAAATTACAGGTTATAAAACAAATTCTGGCTCCCTTTTTCACTTCCATCACTTCCTCAAGGCCAGAAACTATGACAATAAAATTGATAAGAAGCGATTTTTAAGGGTCTGTTTCTCTGGTGTCAGTATGCAACCTTATCTAGAGGAAGAGGAAGCACTGAATGCTTCACTGATACTTGGATTAGTTTAAGATAGCCAGTTGCTCACCATTTCCTTTTAAACTATTTAATTAATTAATTAATTAATTTTGAGATATTTTCTTCTGATTAGAGCCTTCCCCTTCCCAGCATTTCATGCCCTTCTTAATTTCTGGCAGGGCTTAATTCCCAAAACTGACATCGTTTGCTAACGGCTTATGGCTGTAGAATGGAAAAAAAATCTTGGATGGAAAAATATTTGCCTACACTGACTTTAGCTGTAGGCTCACAGCAAGCAGCAAAAGTACACAAGAGCTTTGAGACTGCATGTAGAATGCCATCTCCCTTGATAATTTGCTTGAACTGAGTGAAAAGGGACTTCTTGTTCCTTACAGACAATAGGAACATTGGGTAATTCAAGAGGCCAAGTACACATACTGCTGCATACCAGACCACACCACTCTGCATAGAAAGACAAGATGCTGAGGATATCTTGACTAGTAAAATCCAGACAGCTGAAGCCCTGTTCTGATATGCAGAATGAAAGCTGAAATACCAAGCTGACAAATACTATGTCTGAAAATACGCATACAATGTCTGTTTTATGTTTCTTGACAGGGGCTTACATTTGCTTCAAATGGCTCTGCTGTCTCTAAAACTTCCATATATGCCACAGAAATATTTTTTACCCCACTATAATACACCCTGGCTATCTGTTAAAGCGTACTTGCATGTGTAGCTTATGGATCATCAAGCCTGCTTGGTGCAGTCTTCCATCCTGGCTATTTGCTACAGTTGTGCTGCCTTTTGGAATTGGATCTGAATGTTATGACAATATAGCGCAGAGATGGTAAAGCAAGGAAAACAAACAGTTTGTCTTCACATTCTGGCTCCTGGCAGAGGGATATGCAGAATAGAGGGAAGTCAGGGTTTACCTAAAAACAGGTGGAACCCAAACCACGGTGGGTGTAGCTCCACTCATCTCCAGACTATTACATAAGTAGTGGATTTAATCCACTGAAAACATCTAAGGATTACATGTACGAGGCATCTAGAATTAATATGTGCACATTAATAACAATTATTTTTTTTCTGGTCATGATTACTGGATAATGGTGGTGTTACTAAGTAGTTGGTCTCCCTTCCAGCTCTCTAGTATTTCTATTCCTTTTTGCCTGTCTCGTTGTTTTAGGAGGACTTTTTTTCCTGGTTTTATTTGTAAACAAGGCAGCAGATGTCAGGGTCTATTAGAGATCTAATCCAAAAACTATGAAAATCAGTGATTATCTTGCCTTTCAGCTCAACTGGCTGTCAAACTAATAGTTAGGGATTATTTAAGCCTTGAAACAGAGTTTGACTAGCTCTTCCACACGTTTATAGCAGTTGTTCTGGCTATTTTGGCTATGGTAACAGTATATATTTTTTAATGGGAAGCTGTGGGATTGGGCTGAAAAATCTTATATGAACTGGAGATGGTCTCCTTGTGAACTTCTGAAGGTTTGCTGTTGAGGAAAAAAAAAAATCCTGAAAAGCTCTTGTTTGTAAGTTCTGGGCTTTCTGCCTGTTGAGAGCTGCTGTCCTTAGGCTGCCTTGTGTGCTCATGCCCCTTGCATGTCCTTCATGCATGGTGATACGTCATGCATACCTCTATATCTGGTGTGGTAACTCACTGCCACACCTGACACCTAAAATCTTCTGAATGGCTCTTCTACACCTCGGTCTACCATGTGTCTTGGTGTGTGTGGCTGTGGGGGTTCTCTCATCCTAGAAAAGTGCAAAATTATTGCAAAACTTGACCCAGCAAAAAGGTTACAAGCATTTGTTGCTAGTGGAAATGGTGAATTCTGATTTGGGCTACCCAAGTCTATCTTAAAAGAACTGGTGGAAATGGCAGTAATATTATCTTTTCCTTTGTTTTTGAAATTGGATGAAAAATTGCCTGTATATCTGATTTAAAAACATTTGCCTCTGTTTTCAGGCTAAAAGTAGGATCTGCAGCCTTCTTTGAGAGGACAACTGACTTTTGTGGTCATCGATGCATCTACCTGCTGATGGAGCAACGAAGCACTGAGAGCTGCTGAGCCAGACAGAGAGGAAACACGTCTCACAGATGTTATGTGGATCAGCCAATATTCAACACGTACTAGAAATGTTTCCCTTTGGTTCACAGGGTGAATCATGAAAACTGTAGAAAATGTCAGAGCACTTTCTGCAATGGCCCCAGTTTTGCTATGTTACTGCTCTTCCTATGCCTTGAAATATCTTTTTAAGCACTTTGATTGTTGAAGGGCTAAAAAATCACCTGGATCTGGGAGCAACTCCTGTGCTATTATTCCTACGGACCGGTGTGAGCATTGGCAAGCTGTGGGTGCTTCACCCACAGCTGTGCTTCGCCGACTTTGCCAGCCTCCCAGGCAGAGAGCCCTGCTGATGTGCCAGAGCTCACTGCAGAGCTTCCATGTTGACACCAGGGATGTGCCAGACCTTATCCGGCCACAAACATGTTCAAAAGCACTGGGGAATGGCCTGAGTTACCTTGAAGGATTTACTAATTGTTTGGTGATGACGCAAATAGCAGGGTCCAATTTCAGCCATGCAGTCAGCTCCTGGGCAGGGATGGTGTGCTCAGCTCTTCCTGCTCCCAATATCCTGGTGGCAGACAGGGCTGAAAATCCCCCTGGTGCTGAAGTCCTGTCGTAGGCTGTATTGAAAGGGACATTTAATCTCTTTTAGAGTGAAATGCTCCTGTCTCTGGCCCTTGTTCTGATTTAGTCCTTTGGGGTTTTCACCCACGCCTATGTAGAAACTGTGTTTTGGGGATCTGTCTGAGCACCATTTCACGTGTGTGCTCTGCACACTTTTGTTATTGACCACAATTATGATGTTAAAATCACATTCACTGACTTAAAGTCTCTCTTTACATACTCGCCAAACTCAGCACATCCTACATAATCATTTCACCATGAACTATGCTCCCCCCTGCCCCGTGTTGAACTGGAATCATTCTCCGCACCATTGGCAATACTTGTGGAAAACTGCTGTAATGGCTGCTTCATAGCACTCCAAGTAGTTTTATGTGTTTTTCTCAACGTTTTCCTTGAGTTCCCTTCTGGTTTGGTCACTCACAGCAAAAGCCATCCGATGTTATTTACGTGGTGGTTGTACCCTGGGGATGAGCGATGGGGAGAGTTCAGCCGTAGCCCGCCTCAGGGTCAGGCCTCAGTCTCCCTGCATGCCAGGCAGCATGGGGACGTGGGTGGGTGGCAAAGCTGGCAGGGTCTGCTGGCCTGTCTTCACCCACGGCCACCCAATTCCTGTCAGGAGCAAGGCCAAGGCATGGCCTGCAGGCCTGTGAGGCCCCCAGGGAGCGCACCATGTGCGGCTCTCTTGGGGTTGGTCTCCAGCGGCTGGTGGCTGGGGAAAGGGGCCCTGGGTGAGAGGCTGAGGCTGGGTCTGGCATCTGAAACAACTGCAGGAGGAATTGCCTGTGCACAGCGCTGAGAATATTTTCTGCATGGCTTTTTTCACCTATGTGGTTATTTGGTTCTGCCCAAGCTCTTTGCAAAACATGCGAAGTGGAGGGAAAAGAGAAAAAAAGTTCCTTGTTTTTAATGGTAGTGCTTAAAAATAATATAAAACCATCCTCAGTGGCCAAACCACAGAAATTGCCATGCAGATCCAAGAGCAGGTGTGCCTCCTGGAGCTACTGGAACAGCATCAGAAACCTGCTGGATCCCCAGTAGAAAGTGTCCTTTTAATTCTGGGTCAAATTCTCTTCCAAATGTGGTTGAAAGCAAAACTCCTATTTACTTTAATGCTCGCCGGCTTTCATCTGTTGCTTTTGGAATAAACCGACCTCAGACATGAGAAGCGCAATGTACCGCTGTCAGGACGGGAAGTCGGCGCTGCGCTGGGAGAGGTTTGGAACGAGCCGCTTGGTATGTCCAGGTCCTAGGGACAAGGTCTTTAGGAGCATTATGTGGTGAAGGACGCTCCTGGTCTTCCAGCATAAAGCTGAGGCTATGGCTTTCCATACTCCTCTCTCATTTTCCTTAATTTCACCCGCAGGACACTGAGGTGGCTGCAGCCTTGCAAGCGGCAGTGGCCACCGCGGGCGTTTCTGTGGAGCTTTTCCTTACTCTGTCCTGCCAAGCCAGTGGCTCTGGGAGAGCTGTCACTGTGCCTGCCACTGTGGACGTGACTGAGCCGGCAAAACAGCTCTGTGCCTGCCTTTGGATACCCGCACTGCCCCCGGTGCTACAGGTGGCCCCCACCTGCACGGGTAGGTGCTCCTGCTCAGCTGGCTCTGAGGAGCTGGCCTTTAAGCTTCACCAAAAAAACCCTCTCTGCTATCTTCAGCCTGGGATGTGTGGAATTTCAGGCATCTTTAGCATCCATCCCTTCAAGAGCAGTAGGCTGGCTCAGTGCATTATTGTATTGCTACAGAAACACAGAGGGAAAGCAGGTTGCATTGTGCACATAGGCTCATACAGGATGTACTTCTTAAATCAATTTAATAACTGTACAGCCGGTCCAGTTTCTGGGTCAGCATGGATACGAGGTAGTAACTGACGGTTAACACAAACATCCAAAGAGATTCAGACCTTCCATCATTCTTATTTTCTCTATTCATACCCATCAAAAACTTCCACAGAAATAATTGGCCTATTATTCAGTAGGAGATCTCCTTTCCCTCCCACTTTCCTCCCCCCTATTTCCCAAACCATTCCCTCTCACTTAAAGCCTTCCAAAACATTTGAGACTTGATACTCCAGCATGCCGAGCACCCTGGCCCTGATTCAGTACAGCACTTAAACATAGGAATAATTTCATTTGAAGTCAATGCAATTATTTGCATGCTTTAGTTGCTTTGCAGCGAATTGCTCCATATTCAGTAGGGTGGAGCTCATCGAGTCCTTTCCTGGCTGTGCTGCTCAAATTTGCTAGACAGAGAGGAAAGTTAGAGCAGTCCTTCCCAGTGCTTTTGCTGCTGGTGAACAAAAGGCAGCGGCATCTAGAAAGGGTATTTCTGGGCAGGATGGGGTTGTGGTTCAATAATGCTGCATTGTAAAAGGCTTGTTCTTATTGTACTCTTATCAGAGCCCGGGAGATTATCCTTATCAGAGCCTGTAACATTACTTTTATCAGCGTGAAAGATTATTCTTTTATATCAGGGCAGCTGTGAACCTCTTAAGGCTTTTCCCTTTATTTACCTCTCTGCTGCACTTCTCTGCCTCTCACCCATCCACATTGCCCAAAGCTCGGAGTATCCCGACTTTTAAATGCACAACGCTGGGCTGGAGGTATTTTACAGTGTAAAATGCCTGGAATGTGTGATTCAGAACACTGCCTTTCTGTTCCCTCTGTTCAACTCTCTGTTGAGTATGGCTCAAGCTAGGCTTCAGAGTCTGTCTGTCTGTCTGAGGAGATTGAGCCCTGTGATGCTTGTTCCAGGCAGCACAAGCTGGTGGCAGAACATGAGGACATGCATCAGTGATTTTATCTGTGCTGCCTCGGGCTGCTCGGGTGTGCTCTGGGATGAGCTCAGCAGCTCCCGGGGACAGACACATCTTGCTGTTCAGTGTGGAGTCTGCTGTAAGACTGGAGCTCCTGAATCCCCCTGGAAACAATGTTTTTTCAATAATAAATAATAATAATAAAAACAACAACAGTCCCATTCCACCTTCAGTGTTAGAACTCCCAGTTTGGCCGCTATGCACATTCTTGTATTTTTGGTTATCTAGTCTGGAAACCTCACCTGGTGGCAGGGTGGCACCAGCAGATGCTCCAGCCCTCCTATGAGGTCTGTTTGCCTTTCCAGGAATTTTCCTCTGGTGTTAGCAACACAAGGGGCTCAGTGGGATTGTTTTTGCTGTGCCTAGTCATGTTAGAAGTATGTGCATTTGGGGGCAAAGGTAAGACCACTGCATCCGGGCTGCATAAGCAGAACCTGGCTTAAAAATAGCCAAAGAGAGTGAACTTGGCCATTCAGTTTGCATCGTATATGAGGCCTGGGAAAATAATGTCGATGTTCAGAGATCCTCGGTTCACTTTCCCACCAATGTGCAAAGGGATGTGACTGCTGGGGCTGCAGGGACACCCAGGGTGGCCGTTCCCACTGCAGGCACCTGTCTCTGCACACCAAGGCAGCCAGGCAGGCTCTGTCACCTATCAGCCATGAGCAAGCTTTGGTTCCTGCCTCCTTTCTCCACTTCCTACCATGCTGCAATCAGGAAAGCATCAGAAACAGTCACAAGCACAGTGGGTCTGACTGGGGGCTGCATCCAACATGTTTGTGTCCCAAGAGAAAGCAGTGCTGACCCTGGTGCCACCTGCAGCGAGGATACAGGAGCACAAGCGTGAGCATCTCTCTGGGCTGGGGCTGTTCGTAGCCTTGTCTCGAGGCCCAGTGCAGAGCACCTATTTTGGTCATGCTACCATCTCATGGGCAGCACAGATCCCTGGTTTTGCAACCCAGTTCCACATCTGCAGAGGGCAAAAACAAGCTGGGGAGCCCTACAGGGCTTTGCCAGCCTCTGTGGTTGGGTCACAGGACATGCACCGGGCTGTGTTGCTCATCTTTGCTCCCTTGCAAGCTGTAGCCCAGGGTGTCAGCTGCAGCACAGCCTTGTGCACCATCCCACCAGCAAGAGGGAGCTGAATTGGCCCTCGAGCTTGTGGTGAAAGCATGAAAACGTTTGGGTTTGTGGCTGGAAAACTCCCCTCACTCAGACACCTGAAAGGAAACCATCCAGATGTTGTTGGGTTTTGTTTTTTTTTTTGGTCTTAAAGTCTTGAATTTATAAACTAGCCTTGCGGGGATTTTTTTTTTGTTGTTGTTGTTGTTGTTGTTGTTTCCCCCTCAGCTGGTATGGGAAAGATTGATGTGGGGGAGAGGGAAGGGGCTGGCTACTAATTCCTGAGTACTTACAGCTGTCATAATTGGCAACAGGACTGTGTCATCACCATGATTGTGTCTGACCCTCCTTTTGCCACAAAAGCATGGGCCTGAGCTGTTGGGCCTCTTTGGAAGAGGCTGATCCTTGTGGGAAACCCTTTTGATGCTGATTTCAGTAGCATATGGACCAAGCTTTTAAGGTAGCTTCTACAGATTTTTAACAGAACCTTAAATCCAGTCTAGAAATGTTGTTGCACGTTGATGCTATCCAAAAAGGAACGATGAAATATTGCCGACAAAAACCCAGCACCCGTACTTATTCCATCCTCAGCCCTAATCTGAACTTTCTCCACGCCCAGGTTTTGCCAGGGCTGTGTCGTGCTTCACAGCACATTTTGGGTCAGCCAGGCATCCTGGTCCCTGACTGACAGCCCTTCTGGCAAAAGCTTGCAGTGTGTATCTGGCCCATGAGGTGCTTTGCCAGCAGTGTTTTAGGCAGATATTCAGGTCCTGGGAGCATTTTGCAATCTCACTGCAAGCCCCTGGGCTGGCTGGAGTGCTCCTTGGGTGCTGCGAGGGAGCGTGGTGATGCTCAGCATCTTGCAGGGTGGAGTTCGTCCTCTTGCTTTAAAGCAGCTTGTCATGAATGCCCTAGTCTGAGAGAAAAGGGACAGTGGCGCTTCCCAGTGCTTGTACCCAGGAGAATAAAGGGAAATGGGACTAGTGGGAGTCCTCAGAAGCCTTTAACTCACCATAGGAGCATAAATATCTTCAAGGGATTGCCCTGGGGTGCTTCTTAAAAAAGCAGCCGGGTTAAAGTGGCTTTGTTAAGTCTGTTCCCATGAATATGATTTTCCCCAGGCACACTTTTTACATATACCTGTTAGATAAAAGCTACCACACAGTATAAAAAAAACCCTACACACAGGCCTCTTAATTAAAGATATGGGGCGAAGGAGGTTCCTCGTACAAACAAGAAAGCGATGAGGTGGTTCTGGTTTAAAGATCCCTGAGAAATAAAGCTGCCTGTGGCTGCTGTGGTGGTCCACCCAGGCTTCTGCACAGAGCCTGGCCTCTGTGAGTGCTGGTGGCCGAGAGACATGCAGGTGGCTCTGTGCCCTCCTCGCTGTTGGCCACACTGACTGAGCAATGACAGGCATTGGGAAACCCAATGAGAAAGCTGCTCCTGTCAGTTTGCTCTCTGGGACTGGTCCCTCTGGTGTACCCTGCCCCTGTTATCTGCTGGGCTGTCCAACTGGTGCTAGGAACCCAGTTTCCCCAAACTCCCATGTGATTTTGCAGATACGTGGAGTATTTCAGAGGATGGGCTCCTGTCATGCAAGTGATGGTGGCATGATCATGTCCCTAGATATGATTGTAGTCCTGGGTCTCCCATCCGTGCTCTGCACTGAGCTTCCTTGTGTTGTCCTTCCCTGGCACCCGGTGAGGGTGGTTTTTCAAGTCCCTCTTTTTCAGAGGTGTGGCCCCTGATGTGAGACGGTGATTTTTGTGTAGCTTTTCCCAGCTTGCCCATGATGAGCTGCAGAAATGATCCTGCAGTGCTCAGGGCCTAAGAGTGATGAATAGGTTACTCACTGACAAAGCTGAGAGCATCATGCAGAGGAAATGGGAGCAATGACTTGTGCTGGTGGAAAAGCCATCTGTTGGACATGCATACCTTGTGCCAGGTAATGCAATCATGCCAAAGACTTGCTTTGATGTAAATTCACTCTTGTGAACAAGCCTGTAATCTTATATTTGAATGCCAAGAAACTCCTGTTGCTGAAGATTTGGAAGCTGTAAATGCTTTTGTTGGTATGTGATGACAGTAAAGACACATGGGATATGTCTTTCAAAACACATTGGCCTGAGATGTTCAGGAGGGAAGGAGAAGGTGGAAAGTAGGTGGGGAGTGTCTTCACTGGCTGGGGGCTGTGGAGCGTTTGGTTTGGAAGACCAACTGCTGAGCCAGATGGGTGTTTGTGGCCTAATGGAAAGGGGCTTCACAGTGCTATCCAGTCTACCCTATCATAGTTTAGGCTCGTGTCGGTGTTTTGGGAGCTCAGTGATGTTCTGAGCCCCCTCCTGAGAGGACAACATGGTGGTGGGTTCACCAGGAGGGGCCGGACTGTGCGTGGGGTGGCTGGATGGTGGAGAAGGATGGTCCTTGTGTGCATGGATAGTGTGGCAACCAGGTACTGGGCCTTGGCTGGCAAAGCCAGGGCTGTGTTGGCAGAAGGACAAAAGCCACCATGCCACCGGCTGCCGGGCAGTGCTCACCCGTGGAGGAGCATGCTGTTGTGGAGGTGGGCAGACTGGGCCTGGTGCTACATACTGGTATGGACACAGGTTTCAAGGAACAGTCTAAAATAATAATAATGGATAATGGAGCAGTGGAACTGAGTGGAGAAAAAAACCCACAAAACTAATACCAATAGAAAACAGTGCTGCAAGAGCGGTGTGTGAGATCTGGAAGATAATCCAGACATAGCAAACCACTGTGAGAGCGACAGCAGTTTATCTAGTGCTCCATCAGTCTGCTCATGGGAACCCGTGCAGCAAAGTATTTATTCCGAGGGCTAGTTGTGTAGGTGGCCTAGCGTGTTATCGCAGAAACAAAATGTTAGTCATGAGAGCCTACTCGCCAGACATGCCTTCTGCATGCGCCTTCTCGTGCAGCAGCCGGTGTTATCTGCTGGCAGCAGCGGGTCGCTGCCAGCTTGGCATGGGAACGTGGCAGGACGGGACTTGACTTGACGGGGAGCCTGGAAGCCAAGGCTGCTCCTCCAACACCGGGTGCTGGGGCTGTATTTCCATGTCTAATCGGGCTAATTCGCATTTGAATTAATACAGCGTATGTGAAGGAGCTTACAGCTAACAAGTGGTTGTGGTTTTGTTTTTCAAATCACTATCTCGCCTTCTGATCAATGAAACTAGCTCCGCGGCCTACAAACAAAGCTAACGTACTGAGGCTTCCCAACATGCCGAACCCCTCGGCTGGCTTGGTTTTTGGGTGCCCAGCTTTAACTAAGCTTTCAGCGGCTTTTTGAAAGTGGATCCTAGGATGATGGAAGTGGGCTCAGCACAACAGAGGGTCCTAAATTAGAAATCCCTAGGTTTTGAGTCCTTAGATCTGGTCTTCCCTTGGTTGTGCACTATTAACGAGGGGTCACAGAGCCACGCAGCACAAGCCTTAGTTTCATACCAGTGTAACTGAATCCAGAAACTTATTCCACAGTGAGAAATGATGAGCAGTTTTACGTCAATGTAGTTGCACTGTTGCTAAGATAATTTTTCCTCCTTTTGGCCTTTCTAATAGAGTTAAAGCAATATAACTCCTAGCATGGACTTTGCTCTTGAATACAAGCAAACATTTTGTGAAACCTCTTCTGCTTCTGAAGGTTTTGTGCTTCAAAAAAGTTTTGCTGTATGGTAGAGGTCTCTGGTCAGGTTCTTGGGACAGTATTTCTGCAGTTGCCCATTCTTCAGTTACACTGTTTACAACATGGATCCCTTTTTTCTCCTCGGGATGTCTTTAATTTTGAAAACAAGATAGAATCAGATGGATGCAAAGAGTTCAAATGCATTTTTTCATTATACAGTTCAGTCATGGAGGGGACACGGCCACTGAAGGGGGTTCCTCCACAGGTGGCAAGCGATGAACTTTCAGGGATGCAAGAAATCATTGGCCTCAGACTGCAGCTTGGGGCTGCGTCGGCAGCCTTGCTTTGCAGCAAAGCATCCTTTCATCTCTGTAAAAATCCTATCTCCGGTTTATATCCTGTGGAATCTGATCTGATGGCAGATGTGGCTGCTCTCTGCGGTCCCTGTCACAGCCTTCCTACTTTGGATGGTGCTTCGCTCAGGGACTGAGGTGTTGGGGAGAGGTGAGCGGCTTGTACTGAACTCTGTGTGGCACAGCCTGACATACCCAGGACATGGCTGCCCATGTCTATTGGGGTGTGTGGTGCTGGGTTTGGTGCACATTGCAGGGAGGGAGAAGGCAACTCCACATGTTGTCGTTTGTGTGTGTTGGTAGAGTCCTCTGCAAGGGCTTCATCTGTGCACACATACAATTTGCTAGTGATCCTTCCTGCCCCGAACATTGCAGTGCACTAATTACTTCTACGCTATCTGAGAGGCATTATCAAGTGCTGCAGGGAGACCCGAAGGAGGAGGCTGCAGGACCCATGGCAGGGAGCTGCAAGGCCTCGTGAAGGGAGCAGGGAAGGCTTTGGTGGGTGCCATGCAGCCGAGGCCTGGTCCCACCTTTGTCCTGACTTGCGAAGCTGTTCCCATCCGCCACCATGCTGTTAATTTACATCCCAGCCCAAGTTGCCAGGGTTCTTTAACTATTGTTTTCTTGGTTCATATTGATTTTATTCTGTTGCCTAAAAACATAGAAATAATTAGCAGAAGAGTCTTCCCATTGCATTTGCTGTATAGTTAATTAGAAGTTTTATCATATAAAGCATTTGTGTGAGAAAAGCAGACCTTTAGTGACCCAAGTCTCTTTTCTCAGCTGGAGTGAAACAGCAGATCTCCATTGACTCCTTCAGCTCCTCAGTTTACAATAGCAGTAGAAAAAAGGTCCTGGATGTCATGGCAACTCTGGTGTCTTCTGTTTCAGGCACACTTGAAGGCCCTGCAGGTACTCCACTGACACTCCTGCTGTTAAGCAGCTTGTGGGGGGATTAAGGTGACTTGGTGCACATCAGTGTCAATGCAATGTTCTCCCCCGTGTCCTTTCTGTCACCACCAATGGGACCTGGCAGGTCAGCAGCATTTCCACACACTTCATGTTCATCTGGTGTTTAGGACACCAGCTTGCCCGCAGGATTAGGACTCTGAGTCTCACCATGGCAATACTAAATGCTGAGCCCTTCCTCCTGTTTCTGCTAGGACTTTCTCCTGTAGCAGGAACGCCCTCCATGCATCACCCAGCTTTGCTGTGGCAGGAAGGTTTACTTGGCTCAGAGTGCCAAGTCTCTGGCTCAGATGAGCCAAGCAGCCTCCTTCTGCAGCTCTCTTTCTCCCCACCACCCTAGCAGTGGGTGCTGTGTCCTGCTCGGGAGGTGGCCAGCCAACCATCCACACTGGGTCCACCCCTTCTGCACGGCGTGGTGGTGCCAGGCCATGGCTCACAGATGGGGAGATGGCAGCCTTGAAGGTCTGCATGCATGTTTGAAGGTGGTGATGGTGGACCAGTGCGTGCTGAGTGTTGCTTGTTGTGACTGCCGACTGCAAGCTCAGCCTTCAGGTGCTGCTGGGAGTGGCGGAAAGGCGCTCTGATGGTGTGTCTGTATTTGTGTGTATACAGGGCAGAGATTAAAAAGAGACTTGCACATGCCAGTAGGTAATTTGGGTATTGATAATGAATCTCTCCCTTGTAACCAGGTGGCTTAAATGCAGCTGATGGCCTAGAGAGAATAATGTTTATTCCTGAAATGAAAGCCCTTCAGCAGGCTTTTCTGGCCACAGTCCAACTCCTTATATCCATTACTTAAATCAGAATAGGCAATGTGCATCCCAGAGAGGAACTGAGGCTGGTGGCTGCCTGAAGGTATAGGTCAGTCTCACCTCCCAAAAAGCATCTCCCATAAAGCAGGGTGGAAGCATGTGCTTGGAGCTTTGTCTTCAGACCCCTACCTCTCTGCAGAGGTGCTGTGCCAGGTGGATGGTGCTTCTGTGAAGCTGCTCACATTTAAGTGCTCATAGTGTGCCGAGAGAGGTTGTTCTTTGGTGGGGAGCGCAAGATTGTCTGCAGTTGGTTATGAGTCCAGTAGTGCTGCTTCATGCGGCATGCTTCATGCTGAGATGGGGTCTCAGCACGTGGAAGAGCAGCTGAATATACGGGCTAGTGGCATTTCTTTGGAGGGATCCCCGGTCAGCAAAGTGGGGTGGATGGAGTTGCAGAGCAGGACCCCAGGGACCTCAGATCAGCAGGTTCTGCTTTCAGGTCCTCTACTGCAAGCTGCAGTAAGCAACGTGCCTTTTATTTCTGCAGCCACTGCCCTACTCGCATGGTAAACTCTTTGGGCCTGTTGTGCCCTGCAGCCTTGGTTTGATGTGATGCTCTGCGGGCACCCGAGGTGGCTGTTGGGCTGGGGGTGCAGGCGGGCAGCCCGCCCGGGGGGTACATCCTGAACCCGGGCTCCAGGGATCTGAATTGCCTTCTGGATACTTTGCTTAGCACCCAGGGCTGGTATAAGCACCCAAGTTAAATGCCTAAAGCTAGTCTAAGATAATCTGGCTATCCTCATCCTCTCTCCACATGTATTTTTTTTATGCACATGCACATTATATGATTGATTCTTGTGTGGTCATTTCCACCGAAAGGTTCTTCTACACAGTCAGTGTTGTGGTGGCCTTTGCCTAGATAACCAACATGTGTTGAATATTGTCCTGCAGCTGTATTTGTTGGAGCCTACAATGAGGGCTCATCTATTGCTTGTGTACCTCCAGACTGCGGTTTGAGATGCATGTTCAGTTTGGTTGATGTTAGAGGGTATTAAAAATACAATTTCTCTAGGTCTTTTCCAAATATTTCTGTTGCATCAATGGAACATGAGAAGTTCTGCTTGCTGAAAGCCCCCTTTCTCTTAGATCTCTGTCAATGCCTTGCCTAGCTTAGATAAAATACCCACATCACAGCTCACAGCTTTTATCATGTTAGAAGTGAACTTCTCATCTGAGTTTTGCACAAAAGAGCCTAAAACCTCAAAACAGCTGTACCTGAATGAGCAGCAGCTGGGCTATAAATTGGTTGCTTCTTCAGAGACAGCATATTTTTTCTCTTTGAGTAGCTGGCCAAGCTATATTGCTTGCTCCTTCTTAATTTAAAGCAAATTCACTCTCTCAATTGTGCTAAAGGAAGACTGCACCATCGTTATGGCTGCTGTGCCTGATAGAGGCAGCTGATCAAGTCGCAGACCTTTCTGATGTGCTGTGGAGAGATCCCTGTGAGCATTTCCCAGGCACATCCCGCCTGCCTGCAGCAAGCAGCTGCCTCTGGGTGTCTGAGGGTTTGCCCTCGGCACAAGCACTCAGGGCAGGCTACTGCGCGGGAAGGCAAAGCCCCGACTAGATCTGCCAGCAAAACGGCTTGTTATCTGCACCCTGACGGAGATGAAAGGAGCCCCGTCTGGCTATTTAAACTCTTTGAATGAGCACGTTGTGACTGAAGGATATTAAGGAGGAAGTCAGGTTATGAGCATGTGGGGATGCCGAGCTGACAGAGCAAGATTTGGAAATCCCATCCACTTGTGACCTCTCATTTAGAGCAGGTTGTTGTGTGTAGCTCCGAAATGAACCCCCATTAGTTTTGGGCTGGAAACATGAGAGGCTGCTTACGTCCCCAGCAGTGGGAAGGTGCCCAATGGCATTTTTAAATGGTGGAGGATGGAGAGGGCAGCAAATCCTTGAGTGTCTGCTGTGGTTAAGGTAGACTCTGAGCTCCCAGATACTTAAAGCTGCATGTGATGAGAAGCAAGACTGGAGTTTATGTTTTGATTTCAGTGGGCTTTGTGACAAGGCTATGTGGAAAGCCTACCAAAGCCATTTCAAGTCTTGTCCATGATCTATATGTATTAGGGCAATGCCTTGTTTCCACATAAAACAAGAAATTTCACATCTCAGAGCTGCTTGTCTCGTACATGGTGAAAGCAGCGATCCTGTTGCTGGAGAGCAGCAATCTGTAGTTTCTTATTATCAGATATATCTTTTCTGGGGTTGATCTTTGAGCCTCTCTAAAAAACTCAGGAGCCACTAAAGTCGCAGTTGGCATTTATCCCCAAAGTGACTTTCTTGGCAAGGCTTCAACAGGTAGGCTTTAGCAGGAGGAAAAGAGGGGTAGTTGGAATTTCCCTCTGCAATTAATTGTGATCAGGAAACAGTGTTCTCCTTGCACACCTACAGGTAACCTTCAGGTGGGATTCTCCTGGAGTCCTTTCCAACGAGCAGGAGGTATTGTGTCTGGAGTCCTGTCTTCTACTTAAATGTCACGTATCAAGGGGGTTCCCTTCCAGCAGCTGCCCAGCATTTTGAAGTACACTTTGAGGAAAGCTAAGTGTTATCGCTGCAGAGAAACATCCCACTTGTTAAATGAATTCAAATGAATTTTTCAGTCCTCTTTGGACAGCATCTCAGCCCAGTCTGAGCTGCCCAAAGCAGATTGCTATCATCCTAACTAGCTCAATGCTGCCCTAATGAATTTCTGCCTTGAGGATGAACTTTCCTCTCAAAACATGTGTGTCTGCAAACACAACTGCAAATGTAGCAGGTGGAGAGGCTGCAATCCAGCACGCTGCTTCAGATACAGATCTGCTTTGAAAGAGCAACCTGGGCCTGATTCCCCTTGCCAGGTCTTTCAGTGGCTTTACTGTGTGTGCCAGGCATGGGGCTGTGCCTTGACACAGCATGGAGAGGAGGGAGGAGCAGGAGCTGGCATCGACAGGGAACAGGATGGGAAAAGGGGAGCCTCGTGGGAATCCAAGCTCCTCCTCCCTGTGCCATTTCTGATGAGGACAGTGTTTGCAGGGTTGTTGAGGGACACCGTGTCCCTCTCTGTGTGCTTGTAATGTGAGTTGTGGGAACTACTGATCAGTACAAGGTTGGAGGACTTCTCCCTGACCTGAGGAATCGCTTTCACAAATGTTCTGCTGACCTCAGAAGCTGGTGAAAACTGCCCTCATCTAAACCAGATCTACAGAGGAACAGGATCAGGTCTTGCAAAATATTTAGTTATTGCACCCGATATGTCCGGGTAATTCAGCAGACAATAGCTGCTTTCTCCTCTGACAAGTGCTTTGCTGATTGCCCAACTGGGCAGGGAGAAGAAACATGGAGCAGGGTTCCAGCAACGGCAGCTCCTGGAGCAGTGAGGACTGTGGTGCCAGGGAGGTGTGCAGCAGAGAAGGGCCAGGCATCTGTAATGTGAAGTGAAAACCCAAACCAAACCAGGGAGTCAAAGCACTGCTGGCAGCTTCTGTTTGGTTTTCTATCCGATTTGCTTTAGCAGCCAAGCAGGCCCTGCCTTTCACTGGGAGCCCAGGCTGCCTGCATGGTGTGGAACCTGGGATGGCAGCTGTCTCTAGACTGCAGGTGATGGGGGCTCCCTTTTGGTCTCTGCTTCAACCCATCAGCTTGCCCTGAAGCTTCTCCCTTCCTCATTTCTTACACAGGAAAGGTTTTATCCCCCATTTCCCCGTGTGGCAAGGTGCATCAAGGGCACTGTCCATCTCCCTGGCAGACTTGTTCTGAAACTTTCCTCTTGTTCAACTCACTGGCTTGGGACTCTGCTTCTTGCTGCGAAGCCTCCCTTCCAATCCAGTTGCAGTTCTCCCCTCCACCTGTGATGAGGGGTCATGGTGTTGCCTTTGGCCTGGGCCCTTCCTTGCAATGAGCAGGACCTTACAGCCCTGACAAATCCTCCTGCATGGGGCCAGAGCTGGCAGCTGCTGACTCACGAGAGGAGCTGCGTGCACACTCGAGTGAGGCGCTGAGCCAAGGACAGAGAGGGACAGGGCTTGGCACCTGACTGAACATCATCATCTCCTCGTGTGGGTGTGCAGAGCTGTTCCCGCAGGTATGGTGAACCAGTCCTGTTTGCAGTGTTTGGCTGCTGGTGAGCCTTTGCCTTGGGGCAGGAGACTGGCGTGGCACGCAGGCGGGCACAGAGGAGGAGCTGGGTCGTGGGTATCACCGTGGGTTACCAGGATCTGCAGGGCTCCCGCAAGAGGAGGACAGGGCTCAGACCCCATGGCCTCTTGCCCTTATGCCTTCCTGGACGCAGCACGCCTACCCCTGAGGCAGGCTGGTTCAAGGGTATTTTTTTAGTGTTGCCTCTTCCACTGCCTTTTGGTCTCACTCTTACGCGTTTGTTTGTCTGATGAGCTGGAGAAGCAGGTTGCACCTCTCCTTTCAAGGTGTTTAGGTCACCCGGTGATTCTCCTGTCCTCCTAGCCCCAGCGGGCTTTTCCAAATCCAGCCTGCTGGCAGCTGCTTCAGTTTCAAAACAGGGAAAGAAAAACATAAAAACTGTGTTTTTCCTTTTTAAATAGGTCTTACGCTATATTTTTAAAATGAGTAAATGCCTCCAAAAGAGGAAGTGACAAGGGGGAAGGGGAAACTAGGGACTATCAAGATGCTTGGCTCAGTTGAATCACTCAGACTGCCTTTCTGAAGTTAACTTTCTGCACTGCCAAAAACACTTACAATAAATGTATTTCATAAAAAAAAAATGAGAGTGATCTTGTCAGTTTCTCTCTTTCTAAAAAAAAACAGAAAGTGCTTTTTGACAGTGGATCACCACATGATATTACATGATGTGGGAGTCTCCAGTGAGCCATTTTCCTGCAAACTGATTTGAGGAAGAATTACTCAGCAGAAGTTCCCTTCAAATATGTTGAGACATATGCAGATTTCAGCTGCTTTCTAAAAGCAAAACAAGCCTGCACCGTGATTTTAAAAAGATCGGGTATATTGATAAGGGCCTCCTGAGAGATGAGTTACTCCGATTCTTGGGGCTCCCGCTGGAGGGTTACTTGCTTTGCCCAGGCCTGGCCCAGGCTGACTGAGGCTGAACTGCTGTGGCTGGGATCCCACGCAGGGCTTGTGCTTACTGTGCAGAAGGTAGCGATAGCTCTGCCATCTGATGGACACAAAGAAACTGATGATGCTTTGGTGCTGCTAGGGAGCAAATGAAGTGAAGAAGAGTCCTCTGATGTAAAAGTCCCATGGCGCGTGGGCGGGCTGCAGTCAATGCAGCCTCCACCCCAGCTTGGCAGGAGCTGGACTCTCCAGGAACAAGACCGTGGGATTGCAGGCCATGAGCCATCACCCATCCCTTCTTCTGTGCTTCAAGAAGTGCACCTGGGCAGGGTTTCACTTTTGTTTTCAGGATAAAGGCTGGTTTGGGGTTTGAGTCCTTTAAAGCTATTTTCTGTGGGTTGGTCCCTCACCTGGAGCACCAGGGAGAAGACCATATGGGGAGCAAGATGCTGCTGGATATTTACTTCAAGGTCCTGCCGTGTGCCTACACACAAGACATGTAGTATCAGCAGTGCTACCATTTTTGTGCGTACCCTTCCTGCGCACCGTCAGTGTGAGTGCTTGGTGCACAGTGACTATCAGAGCGCAGTGGAGCAGCATTGAGGAATTCAGACTCTCTCTGGTTTCCAGTAGCATATGGCACAATGGTGCTACCCGTGAGGTGCTCGTGTCTTGAAGTTTCTCAGTATTAGCCCTAAGAGCTGGTGGGAGTGGAGCGTTCCTGAGAAGCGATCAGTGGAACAGCAATTTCCTGCAGCTGCTGCTCCATGTGAGGTACTGGGAATGAGTCCTCCTCTGATTCACTACCTGCTGTCCCCAGGGCCAGACCGTTCCCAGCCCGAGGGCTCCACACTCTCTCGCAGTGCAGAGGGGTCAGCAAGTCCCTGTGACTGCCTCGAACAGAGTAGAGTGGAAACAGTTCCCAGAAACACATTACAGTTGGAATGGAAAGAATCAAGGCTAAATCAGAAACGGAAGAGAGCGTCCCAGGCTCAAAGCCTCAAATACAAGGAAAACATCCTTCACCTCTCAGAAAGGAGTGTTCACAGTTTACCACTGGCAAAAAATTCTCTGGGTTATCCAGAAGGCTTTTCCCCTTTTCCTTGTAAACCTGATACAGTAGAAGACAGAAGCAAAGGAGTAATTTAGATGCAAAGAACATTCATTGTGCTTGCACCGTGCCCCTTAAAATTTATAGGAACACTTTAAACAGTGAAGGACCTTTGAGAGGAGTCACCATGTCCAGTAGTATGGGAAGTGGTCCACATGTGGGAAGACTGGGAGGATAATATAAGCAAAAAAATATTTTAACAATTATTTTTATGGTCTTATTGAAGTAATTCCTGTGTGCTGATCCTGTCACTGTTTTTTTTTTTTTTTTTTTTTTTTTTTTTTTTTTTTTTTTTTTTGCTTTTTTCTCTTTGTGAAGTCTTTATAAGGAGATAAACTTTAAATTGAAGTAATCTGTGGTTTCTTTCTTTCTTTTCTTTTC
Organism: Oxyura jamaicensis; assembly: GCF_011077185.1. NCBI lineage: Eukaryota > Metazoa > Chordata > Aves > Anseriformes > Anatidae > Oxyura > Oxyura jamaicensis. The sequence goes on from NC_048893.1 coordinate 88,706,069, forward strand.
CTTTCTTTTCTTTTTTTTTTTTTTTTTTTTTTTTAACCCACACAACTATTTTTCCTGCTCAGTTGCTGAATGGTTTATAATGTGACGTGTGCTGAATTTCAGGTGCCTTTGAAATGATTTCAGTGAAACTGCAAATGTAGAAATAAGGCAAAACCTTGCCTTTATGCAAAGGAAAGCAAATCAAAGACTACAAAAAAGGACTTTCCCAGGCTCTTTCTATTTCTTCTTTGATGTCATTTCATCCGATATTTATTTGAAAATCTAAACATGAGAACATGTACTTCCTGTGCCTGACACTGTTTCTATTTCTGAAGTAAAGGAAATGATTATTTTCCTATTCACTTATTTCTTTTGTACTGATTCAGCCAGAAATGTTAGTTGACCTCAACTGGATACGGATCTGTCCAGGCTTTTATTTTTTGCTCCTTGTGAAATCTTGCATCTGTGCATGCGTGAGTCCTCTCCCACCTTTTTGGTTTCCCAACCTGTATTTTTGTTTACAATCTGTAGCAGGCAGTCTATTGCTGTGTGCCCAGAAACCACAATGAGTGCGAGTGTGGAGTGGTAGCAGACCACACCATACACACGCTGATATTTTTATGAAGTCGGGCTGGTCATTTTCAATAGCCCTTGCTGTTACAGGAAGATGACGTCTGGTGTTGTGATCATACCAAAAATCCCCCGTTCTTTTTGGCATGAATCAACTTAGAGTTGTTCCTTTTTGAGATGCAAAACCTGAATCCCAACACCCAAATGCTGCAGTGCGATGAAGCTGTGTGGGCAACACCAGTGCCCCCAGACCCACAGCCCAGCAATCTCTACCTATCTAATGATAAGGGCTTATTCACAAATTCCTCTTTGTGTGATACTGTGTACGCATAAAGCATACATGGGTGATCTGATGGTGGCACGCACCATATATCTCATTGTTCAGCTTCCTGACTTGGAGCTTCTAAACACATACTGTAGCCTTCAAAGATGTGTATGTGCTTAACGCTCTATTCTTAAACTTGAGTATTTATAACAACAAATAGTTGTTCAAATTACTTTCTAGATTCTATTGTTTAGCTTGACCTAATAGTTTAGGATTGGTAACAGATCTCCAAGGTCTGTCTTAGAGCTGTGGATTTGAAACAAGGACCTATCCTGTTGCTCATTCTGTGCCAAAAGTTAAAGTGCTGGCCCATTTCTGCAGGCATCTTGTTGAAGCAAATTGTTCTGTCTAATAAGTTACTACGGGAATGCCTCCTGAAAACATACAGGTACATCTTATTGCATATCTCTCTCCACAGAAAGCCACGCGTCCCTGCTGACTCACATAGCGTAAAGAGCCATCCCATAATTTTGGTAGAAGGCCTGCAAGACAGGGTCCAAATCCAAGGGAATGTGCTATGCCAATCTTTATGGTTCAGCAAGGACTTTTCCTCTTCTGATCTACTTTGCTGTGGGCAAGATGGGATGGCAAGACTTGTAACATCTTGTAGCAGTGGCACCAGTTCCTTCTCCTTTTATTTAGGATGACGTGGATGGTGAAGAACAGTTTGATTTCTGGAGGAAAGCTCTTAGGCCTTTTCAGAGCAGACTGTAGTCTCCTTGATGGCAGCATGTTTTGGGAAGCTGCAATGCTTCTTGTTCTGTAAAGTGGTACAAACAAAAGGGGTGTCTAGCTGTGGCCAGGGTTACTCCTGATGTCCTGTAATGTGGTGCCCTCTCCCAGCAAGGTCAACAAGGACCAGGTGTGCATACAGCTGGTCTGCCAGGGTGCTGAGCACTGGCCCTTCCAGCACACAAAGAAAATGCCTAAAACTTCTGGAGAGAGGATTATGGCAGGCTGCCCAAGGTCACAAGGAAAGTCAGGGCAAAAAAGAGATGTGAATCTAGATCTTTATGCACTACACTGGGTCCATGTCTACCAGACCTGCCTTTCTCCTTTCTGTCCTTGGCTTGGGGTAGCTCACTTTTTCCTCTGTAGTTTAAAAAGTCCTCCCTGGCAGCTGGCAGAAAGCATTTAATTCTGCACAGGGCTTCTGAAATTGAGATATAGCTGATGCAGATCATTAAGTGATGTCTCTCCCCAGCTGTGTGAGGCTGTTTGTGAGCTCTCTCTTCTCTCCCAGTGTTGGCCATAAGACAGAAACCTCCCAGTTTTGCTTTGTGTCCATTTTGTGGTGAAGCTGATGTTGGCTGAATTCTGTTTCCCTACCAGCATGAGTTTGTTTTACTAAATCTTCTAAATGGCTGTGCACGGGAGAAATTGCAGCTGGATTTTTTTCACGAGGTCTTGATGAGCCAGAGCTGTGGAAATGCCACACTGCTTCCCCACAGAAAAACCTCCTGATGTGCTGAAGCAAAACATGAGCTCGGAGAGGGAGTAGCAGCTTCCTCCCTGAAGGCTGATGGAAGATTAGGCGTGCTTACATGACCCACAGAAAGAGATGCTGGTTGCCTGTGTCTGTCTCGCCTGTGACGCAGACCCAGTGGGGCTAAATCTGCATGGGATGAAATTAAGCAGAGCGATATGTGCTTGAGGTACCTCCCCAGAAGCAACAGAGCCACTAGAGGCTGGCACTGTGGTTTCAAATCTAAATATTCTCTGCGGTGATGTGGTTGATCAGAGAAGAGAAAGGGGATGGCTTGTAGCCCTCGGGAAGCCATGTCTGCTCAAGAGTGTCCTGAGAAGCTGCCTGTGTTTGCTGATGCCAGGTCAGCTCTCCTGGAGCTACTGCTTGCAGCCAGCAGGATTGAGCAGTGCCAGGTCGGAGGAATGCTACACCACGCCTGGGGCCTCTAGACATTGTTGTCCTACAGATAAATAACAGGGTTTGAGCTGCTGACGTTGCTTGTAACACTGTGAGTCAGGTTTTCCAAAGAACATGGTGCCTGATGTGCTGAGCTGGGGGAAAAGCTGGCCTCACATTTAGGTGTCTGCTGGCGCGCTCTGCCCTTGAGAAAGTTTGGTGCTCTGCTGCGGGATCTGCGTTTTCGTGGGTTTTGTGGCTCATGTCTTCTGCTCGGCCTTGAGGCTAGCCTAGCCTCACTGGCTCTGTGCTTCTTCCCTTGATAGGATACCCCAGTTCTGGGTGGGATTGTGCTTGCCCAGCCCCTCATCTTTGAGGACCTCCAGCTGGCCTTGTTCCTGGAGAGGCAAAGAGACCCCCTTGCCCTCGCTGGCCTTCACAGATGAGGCTGTTCTTGCCCCCTGAAAAGCCTGGGAAGAGCCAGGCATTGCCAGGCATATTTAAAATGAATAGAGAAAGGTGTGTCTTTGCACAAGGTTCTGTTCAGCCTTGGAGCAAAAAAAAAAAAAAAAAATAAAAAAAAAAAAAAAAAAAATCCACCACGGTTATTAAATACACAGAAACTACTTCTGGCTCAGGAAGTCCCTGAGCTGTGTAGTGCCAGAGAATGGGTCTGTATTCAGGGGGAAACATCACCGCATGTGTGTACTCCTCTTACACTCTTCCAAACTGGAGCCTGGCTGGTTTCAGGGAGTGGAGGTGCAGCGGGATGGGCTTGGGTGTCACCCTGTGTCTCTGTGTCTCTGCTCCTGGACCTTTGCCATGGCACGTGGCCCTCCTGGGGGCCAAGGTGGTGCCTGAGGGGAAGCTCCGGCCTGCACTGCCAGGGGAGAGAGACCAGGCGGGCTCCGATCCCCCATGTACTGGGTGATTTCTGCTTAGGACTGTGTTTATTGTTAAAAAAGGAAATACAGCTGTCTGCTTTCCTCACTGCATCGATACCAAGAAAAACCACAGAGATGAAACTGTCACAGGACAAACCCTAGACCTTCTCAAAATGATTCCAGCTGTGCTTCTCTTTTTGCGTAACATTGAGGGTTTAATATTTTCACTGGTTTTCTCTGTGTGTCTGTTGTTGTTGTTGGTTTTTGTTTTTTTGCCTTAGGCCACAGACCAGACACAGTGTCAGAGGCAAATGTCAGGGTAAACACTGCAAGTCCAGTTGGCTCAGCTATGCTGAAGGGGTCACTCCTTTGGCCTACTGTCTTCCCTTTCCCCTTTTTTTTTTTTTGGTTCTGTGTGGTGATTTTAGACATTGTAGTTCAGCTGTGAGAATCTCCTTGTGCCACACTTCTGCCCCTGATGCAGCAGTAGCTCCGGGTATAAACCATACACATCTGCAGGGAGAGAAATACTACCACGCCCAGCCCTCCCTTCTACAGCAGTGGCTGTGCCACCTTGCCAGCTGTCCATGGAACCCGTGCGCTTGCCTTTTTGGGCAGCTTATTTTTTGGGCAGCTTATTTTTTGGGCAGCTTATTTTTTGGGCAGCTTATTTCGCTGCTGTGAGGAAAAGGCTGAAGTCCACGTGGAAGCATTGTGAGGACAGCCAACCAGAGCATGCTATTTAAATGAAATTCCAGTTTGTCTGGCTGCCAGGGCAGCTGTTCCTTTGAGGCTGAAGCTTCTTTTGAAAAACAAAACAAAACAAAAACTGACCATGAAAAGGTCAGGAACTATACAAGGCACTGAGCTATTCAGGATACCAGCAGCTAGGGATGGAGATTTGTGTGTGCCTGCCTCCTGCATGCTCAGCAGTCCCTGCCTGGGGCCAGGCTGGACACTCAAATCCTGCTGTAAGGATGTTGATTGTTTGGGGTTTCTTTCTCCCCAAAGGTCAAAACTGTCTGAAAAACAGGACTTCAGACTACTCCCTGAAACCTTTCCCTCCAAGGAAGAAAATAAAGCCCTTTAGTGTTGTTTAGATGGAGTAAATTGATGTGGTTTTGGTGTGTATTTTAAGAATTTATATTTTACTCTGGTCTATTTCAACAATATTGAATGAAACCACATCATTTGGAAAGGGGGGGATCCCTGAGCACTTGATTTGCTGTGTCTGGGTATGGGAACTTTTGCCCCACAGCCATTTTTACCTGAGCCAGGGTATTGGCAAAACTGATGCTGAGTAGTCAGATTGAAAAGCAATCCCATTGCAGTTCCCCCCTCCCCCCCCCCAAATCTCATACTTATATTTGCAATGCAAGAGTGTGGAAAAGTGTACTGTCTTTCATATCTAATATGTGTATATTAGAGACTGTATGGTCCAATCTGAATGCCTACTTAAGCACTTAACCCCTGTTGATTTCAATGAAAATGTCATGACCAAGCATCCTTTGAATGCCAGGACCTGATCTTAGCTAGCCGGATGCAGAAAGCTTTTGGCAGTGCAAAGAACTAGCCATCCTCCCTTGGGAAGGACTGCAGCCAAGGAATGCCACTTGCCATAACACTTATGATGGACCCTCAAATATCAGTTGTGGCTAAGGTGAGTGTCTGTGCTATGGGAATGGGTCAAGCCAATGGGAAGTCATTTGAATTGCAAAAAATACTGCTGAAAGGGAAAAGAGAGTAAAAGGCTTTATAGGTTAAATGAGTGTAACATACTGTATGAAAAGAAAGGTGAGAGTGCAAAATGGTGATGAAAGATGAAATTTGGAAGCTAAAATACTGATCTATCCCATAGGGAAAACAATGGAAATGAAATGTTCAAATGCTGAAGATGCCACTAGCTGACCTACAATGTTGTTTCATGAGAACATCAGGGGGGAATGTTGCAGGTCCCCAGTGCATGGTCCTGGGCTTACAGCATAGCATGTAACTCAGAGCATGAACTCTGAGTTCATGCGAATTCAAGCTAATGCTGAAGCTATGGGAAACCATTTGATTTCCTTTGACAAGATGAATTGTTTGGCAGTGAAACTAAGTATTCTGTTGATGGGGGAAAAAAAAGGCATTTCAGCCATATTTATATTTTCTTCTCTTAGTTTTTTTTTTTTTTTTTTTCAAAAAATGCATGAAGAAAGTTTACTTTGCAGGTTAGAAGTTAAGTTTTGAGCACCTCCTGCCCTCCTTCTCTACTGCCCTGGGGTTTGCAGGGCTGGTTCTCACTCCTCTCTCCCAGCTGCTGTTTTGCAGAAGTCCTTTTTCCCTCTCTTAAATCTACTCTCACAGAGACGCAAACAACCCGCTCTGGCCAGTGGCGGGTCCCTTTGGAGCCAGCTGGAGCTGGCTGTGAACTGACATGGGGCAGCTGCTGGGCTCTGCTCACAGTGGCCAGCCCTGCATTTTTGCTGCTACTAAAACCTTGCTATGTAAAACCAATAAAAATGTATGCATCTTTAGGAAGCAAAATGCTCTCAAAGCAAGATACTTGTGAGTTTCACAGTTTTCACTTATGTTATTTGTAACATTTACATTAATCAGGATGTGATGTTGTTTCTAAGACACTCAATTGCTCAGCCAAGAGGCTAAATCTAAAATAATCAATCAGCTCCTACTCCTCTGCTTCTTGTCAATGTAAATTATGTTAATGTAAAGAGTGTAATTGAATGCAGTGTATAGACAGTTAATGGACAGAAATGTTAATTTCTTAATTGAATCTAGTTTTTTGTTTGCATCTTTTCAACTAAACTGACCTGTCACTCTAATGTGCTTATTTTTATGTCATGAAAAAATACAATATGAATAAATATAGCACATATGGAATTGAAATGTCTTTTTTTTTTTTTTTTTTTTTTTAATATCAAAGCCAGAATTTGAATTATTTGATATTGGGACAGGTTTATGGATGTTAGCCAGAGAGCATAAAAACAGTAGATTTGTTTTTCCTTAGCTCTTGTGTGGCTGGAATACTGTATGAGTGAGTTTACTTATACAGTGACAAGAACCCCATGAAAAGAAGAGTTTTGGAGGATTTGTGCTTCTCAGGGAGTATGCTATGCGATGCAATGGACAGGATGTTCACACATGGGCAGAAGGGCATATGGTGGTGTTCTCGGTGGGCTTTCATCCAGACTGCAGTGTCCTGTTGTGAGGGCATGATCCTCAGAAAGAGTTGGTATTGCTTAAATGTGACCCATGTCCTTTTAGTTCCTAATACTTGGTGTTTGGCACTTGAAAATCTGGTTTTAGAGATTTTTTTTCTTTCCCTGTGGTTCTTGTTCTCATAGCTTCTTAATCATTCTCCTCTGCCTTGGCTTCCTGAAAGGAGTGCATCTGTTCTCTTGCACTGGTTTCAGTCTGAGCTGAAACCACAAAACTCAGATTAGACTCTTCAAAAGCTTTACCAGGCTTCAGGAACTCCTGAAGCAAATCTGGGCCCGTTTTCATGCAAATCCAAATACCTTTTATGGTTTCGTTTCAACTTGACATTTTGATTTTGAGATTTTGAGCTGCTCAGACCCTAGGGCTTTATGTGAAACCCAAAGGGCGTGAACTTACATGAACTGAAATGGAAAAATATTCAGATGAACCCACTGAAGACTGAAACTATGTTCCCACAACTGTGCTTAATAAACCGCTCTGTTTTTTTTTCTTAATTGGAGAAGTGGCAGCTTCTGTTCCACAGCTTGAAGCACACGGCAAGGCATAGTTTTCAGTTTATGTATACTGGGTATTAATTAGGTATCCCAGTAAATCATGGATGGTTCATACCCTTCCAACTGGGAAGTCAGTAAATAAACTTTTTTTTTTTTTTTTTTTCCCATCAAAGTATGACCCAAGTAGCCAGAAAACAATGTTTTCCCTTCCTGGGGTGTTCTGATGCAGGGCTTATGCTTCTCGTCATGGTGGGTCACCCGCGATGTGGCTTCCAGGAAAACTAAAGCTCCTCCTCTGCCTTGACACGGCTGAGGTCAGCACTGGCCGGCCCAGCCCTGGCTGTGGTGGAGAAGTCCTGGCTCTGCTGTATCCTAACACTTCCAGCATCATTTCTGTTTCTTCTGGTGGTGGCCCACTGGATCCTGTTGACCTTCTGCTGAATCACTTTTGTGGATTGAAACCCCAACAGCCCTGGGGATGTGTGCTGCTGACAGAAGTAGCCGCACTCGGGCACTGGTGGCTTGGTGCCATGCTTCTCATCTGCCTTTGCCACTCACCTTGCCAAGGGCCGGGAGGCTCTGGGGATGGCCCTGTAGGGATGGGATGGGATAGGGATGGAGATGGGAGGAGAGAGGAGAAGGAGGAGGTTCTGCCTGACTCAGGTACAGGCAGGGCAGCTGACAGGAGGGAGAGCAGTGTGTGCTCCAGGCAAACTTTAGCAAATAGCTGAGGACTTGGTTATCATGGTAATAGCCAGCTGGGCTGAAACAGACCCAAACTTATCTAGTCTCAGGAGTGAGCCTACACACAAAATTGCAAGGTCCTAGTATAGTTAAGAACCCTCTTAGGGAGCCCTTGTTCCCAAGTCCTTCTCTGCAATTCTGCATGATAGCTTCTCTTTTCCACCCCTTTTAACTCAGCTTGTGAATCCTGTCCATCCATGGAGCTGTGAGGACTGTCCCTCTAAGGACATCCCCACTGAGAGGAGAGCTGGCAGCTCTTGGCACCCCAAACTTCTGCTCTGTCCTTTTGCTGGACCTGCTGCAGCACAGGAAAGCTGTGCGGCAGTGCATGGAGCTCCTTCCCCACCCACTCCAAGTGGCAGTGGGCTTTTGAAAGGTTACTTAACACCTGGAACAAAGCTGTGATGTTGCGATGAATCTCTCTTTCTTATCGCTTCAGTGGTCCAAAGTGCTTTCCCTGCCGGATCGTGTGCACCACGTGCTCTCTGCAGGAGCAGAGGCAGACCTGCGGGGAGGGCAAGCCTCAGTGGCTCTCCTCACTTCGGGGCTCGTGCTGTTTCTGTCTTTGAGGTTTCAAGCATGAGAGACTACAGTAGGCTCCATTCAAAGAAACAAATGGTAGTGGTGAGGCTCTTTTTTTCTTTTTTTTTAAACAAAAAAATATGGCACAGCTGTTCACAAGCCCTAGGAGGGAAATCCCATAGTCTGTGACACTTCCACAGACAGACGGATGGCAGCATATGACCTTTTGGCACCATGTTCCCCTTCAGAGGCTACAACTAAAGAGGATGGAAAAACTGCTGTGGGGCTATGTCTGTGAACGGCTGCCCTCAGCCTCCGCTCTTCTCTTTTTTAACAAAGCGTGTGCTTGGAAGCAAAGGTCTGCCGTTTCAAAGGCTGACTTTGATTTTGGATGTTTGTGTCCATGTGTGAAGCGAGCCATCCACACCTAGGAAAATGAGGCCTTTTGAAATGAAGCTTTCAAAACCATCAGTTAAGACTTTTTATGTTAATTAAAAGATTAATATAATTGATTTAAAGAGCATGCACATCATGGCATCCTATTAGGGACATGCTATCTGCAGTTTACATTTGGTTTACTCACTGCAAATACCATACATACAGTGAAGCAAAGAGGGAGAGGTTACTCATGGGTGGAGGGAAGCAAGTTGTCCTTGTTTAGTTATCTTGTGGTAAAAAACACGACGACTGTGTCTCCATTAGGATTTTACTATGAGCTTGCTAATGCTCAGTAACTAACTTGTTTTTGTGTTCTCTCTGAATCCTCCCCCCAGACTGTCCTGCACTATGGGCTTTGTTTCGGAGTTACCTGACCTCCACAGTCATAATTTCTGCACACTTGGTAGTTGCTTGGACTTTTTGTTCTTACAGCTGGTAATGGATGCAAGTACTCGGTCAAGGAGACATGGGAACCAAGCTGGAAATTGAACCCAGGCATTCCCAGCTAAAAGTTTTGTGTTTAAAATCTCTCCTCAACACTCTGAGGCTGTTTCCTTTGGGCCAAGCAGTTAGTTAATCCACCAGCCCTTTCTTCAGGCTCTTACCGCTCTAACACCAAAATTTACAGAGTTCCCCAGCAGCCAGGATTAAAAGAAATCAGTCTTCCATGGTGTGCAGACAAAACTACTGACCTGTAGTTTTGTAGTTACCTCCAATAACTTCTTAGCTTTACTGTGAACAGACCTGAGCAATGATTGTGGCCTGCCTTTCTTTCTGAAAGATTTACAGGCTCCTCATTGAGGGTGGGAAGTTGGTATTACTTTTACTTTCTGGCAGCCGTATGAAAAAAGTAAAGGACTTTCTTAAGAATATTTGCTTGTCTTTCGTTCCTATTCCTATGTTCAGCTCTTATGCTGAAAATGTTTTCTTCAAGAATTATTTGTCTGTGGAAAAGCGTATGGAGGATTTATTGGATGGTCATTGATTCTTTATCGTTCAAAGCTTCCTCTAGGCAAGAAGGCCATCAAGCTTGGCTACTTTTCTTTTTGCAAATATTGTTGTGTTAATCACAATGCAATGTCTCCTGGAAGTTCAGTGAAGAATCAAAGCCCCTCTGAACTGCTATGACCTACAAATGGCAAGTAGCAGAAACTAGGAGGACTTCAGACATTTGTAAGTGCCATTAGCAGCATCATAGTTGTTGCCAGAGCTCAGAACAGTTGAAGTACTCCAATAGGAATATAATCCAAGGTTTCCAATCTTTTTTCCCTAGGATCATTTTGCAGGTGCTGGGTATGTACATCAGGAACAGTGTTTGTGTTGCTGCTCAGGGGCTGGCATCCCTTCAGAGGGTGTTTGGTCCTTCTCCTGGGTCAGCTAGATGTTTGCCATGGCCAGGCTGGCAGCAGCTTGGAAATCACGGAGGTGTTTTCTAGTGGAGGAGCATCTGTTGAAGAACAGCCAGTCTGTTGGGTTCTATTTAAACAGGTCAGCAGAACAGATCATTTGATTTTTTCTTTAACCAGAACTTACTGAGTTTCCCACAGGCTCCTCAGCTACGATATGCTATGGTTTTGCTAGTAGACAACATGGTGCTTAGCAGTTTTGAGTGAGTCTTAACCCTTCCTTTGGGTGGCTGCAGCTGTGGGATTAAAACTTCTTAAATCAAAGCTGTGAGTAATGTTTCCTGGCTTCTCTTGCCAGCCAAATTGTAGGGACGTTTTTCTGTGTATTGGTTAAAAACATGACTGAAAAAGTTGTTTAAAGTGATGTGCCTGTAAAACACCATCTGATCATTTTGTGTTTGCATGAATGGCTGCAGAAAGATAGAAAACTGCAACTTTGCTCAGTTTGAAGTGTTTTGTTTCTCTATGGAGCCTTTTAACAACATTTGGCTGGAGCTTTGTATCTGCTTGGGTAATGATAGATGATTTGTGTAATGAGAAGGCTGTTGGACATCAGAGTGACAGGTCAGGATTGGTTCTTCTGCAAATGAGCCAAGTCACTTCCAGGACAGTGGCCAGAGGGGAAAGCTGTACAGGGCTGTTTCAGGAGGATGTGTAGTGAGCTGATGAATGTGGCTCCAGTATTTCTTTCTGCCAGTGTAGAAACAATGGTGAATAAGTATCAAAAACAAAATCCATGCGCCCACCTTAAAGAAGGAATACACAATTTATACTCTTGGTTCATTGTAACTTAGTTTTGAGAGGCAAGACTGTGTCCTTTGAAAACTTTGGCCATCTTAAAACAATGCTACTGCTCTAAGTGACATTTTGTCTGTAGAAGAGGCCAAGTGATGCACTTCTCAGCAGTTCTGATGTTTAGTTGTGAGTGACCTCAGAGCTGAAGACATCTGTGCATTCATGGGACAGGATCCTCAAAGTCAGCTGGGAAGTTGGATCCAGTGGTCAGAAAGCACAGGGAGCTGTTTAGATTTGAAAGCAGCTGTCGCCCATGCACAGTGGGCTGGTTCCTGTTTAACGTTTCATTTCGATCTTCTTGTTTGTGGGTGCAACAAGAGGCCAGAGAAGTTTACTTCTCATGAACGATTTGTACATCCTGTGACAGTTTATTGTAGCTGGCCTATCTGCGTTCTCTGAGCAAATCAGAAGTAGCTGGAAAATAATTAACCACCGAAACAGTTGCAAGGGCAAGAGATGGAAATCTATAGCCTTCAAAAATGGAAAACAAAAAACTTAAGACAGCAATGGAAACCATGCATCAGTTGAAACAGAAAAGAGCATTCGGATTTGCATTGGGTTGAAACAAACGGCTTACTTAATACACCTACTGAGTGTTGTTTCTCCCTCTCCCCCCACACCTGAGCACTTTGGTTTTCACTAATTGGCTTGTTACAATGGATTGGCGTGCCCCTAGCTTTATGTGGTAGATACCCAGGTCTCTTTGTCTTCCAAGAGCTGTACTGTGTTACCAGTGACCCTGGTCTTTTATTTCAGGGCAAATGTTATAACAGGTTTGCAAACCCATATGGATGGTGCAGACTTACCATAGACATTAATTTTTCAAGAAACTTTTGATTTATTTATTTATTTTTTAGTAATTTTAAGGTTCAACATTGGATGGATTTTCTTTTGCTTGATGTTTACAAGTACATCTAGCTCAGGTTTCCAGCCACGTTTTTTTTTTTTTTTTTTGGGGGGGGGGGATGGATGGGGAGAAGAGGAGGGAAATCATACGGTTCCCATACTCTGCAGCTGCTGGGCGTGATGCGTGGTGGTTTCAGTCTGTCTCAATTAGTCTCAATTCTATTTGCTCTGTGATCTACGGCATCCACTCACCCTTCAGCATGCTGGTGGCAGCAAGGGCCTGCTCAGAATTAATGTTCTTCACAGAAAACTGACCTGAAAGTAGATCAGTTCCCTGCAAGGATGAAGGACTGCCCATGGCTTCAAGCACTGCCTGTCGATTTGCTATGCCCAGGATCATGTCCTTCCACTGTCTTGGTTATTTTTTTGGTTATCCCTGGGATTTTTATTTGGAAAACCAGCTCAATGCAGCGTGTTCCGTGTATGGCGGTCACTCAGCCTTCTCCAAAACCTTTTCCAGAGTAACTTTGCTCTGTGTACAACCTTTCTTTCCCCAGGACTGCCTGGCCTGGCCTGCCCTTCTCTAGACTGCCTCTTTACATCTGATCGGTCTGAAGGGCAGCAGAAGGAAGTGACTGTTTTAATAAGCACTAGGAACTTGTTGGCTTTTGTTATGCTTCTTTTTGGTAAGTACTTCTTCTTCCCTCACCTTGTGCCTTTTCTTATTAGAACAGCTGTGCACCATGTGACTGACGTTCATGCAGTTGGGTGGCTTCCTTCTTAAAAGTGGCTCGGCATTCTTCTCGCTGAATGCTCGGTCAGCTGGAGCAGGAAACTGAGCTCTCTGGCCAGGGAGCAAACCTAGCCCTTAGTGCTGTGGGGCTGTGCAAACCCATAGCAGTGTGCTCTCAGCAGCTCCTGCTGCCGCCCCGGTCTACCTGCTTACGGACACAGACATACGTACAGTGAGTGTGCAACCAGGTCATGATGCGCTTCTCTGTAACCCACTTCCAGAGCGAGTGCTTCCGCAAGTCGGGAGTGGGCGAAACCCTGTTTCCTACAGCTCTGTGCCTTGTGGTTTGCTTCACTCGTGCCTGGGAAAGAGCAGGTGGTAACTGACGTGGCTTCTGTACTCAAGAGACATCCTGAAGACCTTGCTTGTGAACCTCTGTGCCCTTTCCCTTGGCTGTGGATGCAGCTCTCCCTCCTGTTGCCAGCTGCCTGCTTGAGAAAGTTCTAGGAAATTGCTGTCTTTGAAATCTCAGTACTGGGAAATTTGTCTCGGTTTGGTGATGGGGCAGCAGGAGGATGGATAGGAACAAATGCATGAAGGAGCCCATGGCTACATCAACCTCTTTTCTTTATGAAACTAAAAAAATTGGCTAAATGCTTTTTTTTTCTTTTTCTCTCTCTCTCTCTTTTTTTTTTTTTTTTTTTTTTTTCATTTTCTTCTGACCGTGTAGGTTATCTCCATTTATAAGAGCACCCAATTCTGTCTCTACCAGCACAATTTCTCAGTGAGGATGGTCTGCCCAGGGGCATGCACTTTCAGACAGGAGATGGCTACCACCTGAGTTTCAGGGAGGGGATACGTGGCAGCCTCACAAGCTAGGGCAGAAAGTCCTCATGTCAGCATCCTACAGCAAGTCCAGCTGCATGCCAGGTGGATGGACAGGGACAGAGCCTCCAGTGACCAGCTGAGTATTAATATGGGGCTAGGATAAAACCAGACTGCTCCGTGGCTTCACAGGGTGCCCAGGAGCTGTTATGTAGGCAAGCATAAGGAGAGGTTGCTGCCCCCAGAGGGTCAGGTTTTGCTTGCCTGCGTGCTCAGCAAGCTGTCTTTCAGATAAATGCCTGGATTTGTGTGTGGCAGCAAGCATTTATTTCCCTAGTCGCTGAGTGCTATTATTTGTTGATCATTATTCATATTTTTCCTTTCAAAGGGCCCCAGTCAGAGATTACAAAAGTAGAAATAATGCTTTCCTGACAAAACAAATTTAATGAACTATAAACAGTTGAACAAAACTGTTTGCAATCAACTGGGGATAAAAGCTGTTTTGACACCCTTGTGGTAGAAGAAGCTGAATGCTGAACACATTCTTAGGAAGCAAGACGGTCTCACAAATGAGCTACAGACAGCAAAATATTTGCAAATTATTTCCTTTCATTCTTCTCAATAATTCACTTCAAAAGTCTCTGGGGCCCTGCTTCTACAGCTTCAGCAGCTGTGAGCCAAACTCTCTGAGTCCTTTTTAAGGATTCAGATGCAGGTGGCTTGGGAGCCTATGATTTATAATTCAGCAAAGGAACCATACAGGTGCATTTCATGTGGTTTGGTAGCCTAGGGCTCATGTAACTGTGCTTTACCACCATAGCTGCTTCTACACCAGAGGTAGTTTAACTGTGTCAGTGCAGCTACAGTGGTACAAAATCATTGTAGCTCTCGGCAGTGGCTGTCTCCCTTTTAGACGTGAGTCAAAAGTTCTTTTGAGCAAGACCATAATGCCAGGACCACCTGAAACTACAGCTCTCAGGCAGTGGTTGCCTATACTGAAGGCTCTGCAGCACTATGTGATATTTGCCACTGGAGACAGGGAAACAGATGAGCATAATACTTTCAGCAGGGAAATAGGTATTTGCATCTTATTTATCTATTTATTTATTTATTTATTTTCCCAGTGAAATATCCAAAGGGCTATTCTTACTTCTCTGTCTTAGGAGACAGAAGTTCAGAGAAGAACAAAACACCTTCTGTGGCCCAGGTTTGGCCATCCTCTTGAACATGTATGTTGGAGGGGGGTGGGCAGTTTGCATGCTTTTGTTCAAAAAGCTCTTGTTCAAAGCCTTTGATGGATTACAGAGACTGCAAACAACATGATGTTAACAAGGTTTTCTTTGCTGTGAGTGCTCCTTGAAGAGCTGCTTGCTGCCATATTACATCTACTAAAATGCCATCAGCCCTGTCAACAGGTGTACCTCACCAGTGCTGGGTAGGAAATGCATACGTTTACTGTACCAATAGTTTATTTTGTGGTGCTTTGTCGGTTTACAAGACGTCCTTGTCCCTTTCCTTTTGCAAGGTGGTTGCCCAGGATGTTGGACTGTATAACAAAGGCCACTTGAGCCATCACTCACTGCTGTAAGTAATGGAATTAGGATTGGTGTGGGCTGGAAAAAAAAAAAAAAGGCTAGAAAAAGACTGGTAACGTGCTCTAAATGCAGTTGTTTTTCTTGTAAACTGAAAAAAAAGGAGGCAGTTGGGATCTCTAGCACTGCCTATCAGATACGACTCCTTTATACCTCCTTTGATGTATGTTGAGCAGTGCTAATCTTGTTGAGGATCAGACACAGGGGTCTTTCTTCAGTGCAACAATAATCCCATTATTTTATGCTGCTGATGCCTGTGTTGTGGCCTATTTTGACCTCCTGTCAGGAATATAACTCCATGAATATCTCATTGTGGTTCTTTTCCCGCACCCTGTTACCTTTTAACAGGGGATAATGGTATAGGTTAAATACTTTTGTACATATTATAATTGTAGGAGATTGTTTGTGTGTACCATTAAGCTTGTATAGTGGTTGATTTGTTTTTTTTTGGCTTTGCGTAATTCAAATCTATTTTCTTTTCCGCATACGAAAGCTCAGATGGATATTGGCTGGAGCACAGCAAGAAAAATATTTGAATATTTCCTAGGAAAATGAATGACATTGCAAAACTCCTTGCAGTTGTAACTGGAATGAAATGGTTTTGGTTTTCACACTTCTTTTCACTTTCAGAAAAAAAAAAAGCAACAAAACAGAACAGCAGCTGCTATTCACGTTGCCATGAGTTGCATCAAGCAGAACTGGCAAACGTGCTCCTCAGCATAAAACCACAAATGCCAACCATGTTTTTTCACAGGAAGGAATGAAATCAGCTGGTTTTGGGGAAAGCAGTTGGAAAAGACTCTTAGTTCTTTTTTCCTTTCTCTGATTATCTAGCCAAAAAGAAAAAGTACTGTTTGTCCCCAGAGAGCCAATGGTTTTGGACCTTAGCGCTCATCTTTATTACTTCCCAGTAGAAGCAAATGCAATTTAGTAGCAAAAAATATGAAGCTCCCTACTTGAAGATGAATAGGAGGAACTTTTACTGTTGCTGGCACACAAAGGAAGAAAGAGACTTAGGTCTGTACAAGGATTCCATAAGCCATCACTATGACTCTGAGTTGGAAGAGAAGATAAACTTGGTGTACTGGGTGAGGGCTTTTCTGAGTAGAAACAGGGCAATATTGGTCCATATCTACATGCATTCTTCAATGAAATATTTTATATAGCTTTGATTGCCCATGCTCCACAACAGTTAATTAAACTGCAACAGATGCTACTTGTGAGAAGAATGGCGTGTCATCCTGAGGAAGAACTCATGAAAAGACATGGTTTTGGAAATGGAGAAATTAAGGTTGGAATAGGATATGATGGCTCTTTATAAATGCATTTTTGGGAACAGGGAGAGGTCATAAATCATAGAGGTAAAAGAGATACTTAAGTTAAATGACACTACTGGCACAAACCTAATTGGCTAGAAATTTGTCATGAGGGAATTTAGGCTTCAAACTACCAAGTCTATTCAAAGAATGAAGTTCTGGATCAGTCTCTCAAGCAATGTAATGAGGGCAAGGACCTAATTCCTTTTTTTTTTTTTTAAAAAAAAAAAGCAGAATGTACTGTTATTGAAGAGATTGTGCTGCAGAGGAGACTTAGTAACAGACAATAAAATATGACTTCAGACAACCATGAGCTAGCAAGTCCAAAGGGATCAGAAAGAAAGCTGATCGGAAAGATGACTTTGCATTCTCCTGTATTAAATCCATGCCTGGGTGCCTGTACAGGAAGGATGCAGAAGCCAGGGAAAAAAAACATTTCCCTACTCCACCCTGGAGGCTGGCTGCAGATTGATTGTGGCAAGAGGTACATTGAAGTGAAAATCTGATACTGTTCAAACCTTTGCTGGAGGGAAGGAACACCCTGTTTGTGTCACTGGGTTAACTAATCCCTGGATTTAGAGCTGAGAAAGAAGTTTCTTGCCATCTGACAGAGCAGTGCTTCCCTCCTTCCCTTGTCCCATGGGGATATGGCATGGTCCTCTTCCAAGGTCTGCATAGGAGCTCATGCTGGTAGCCTCCTTCTACTGTGAGTAAGGAGAAAGTGGCATTTTCAGGGCACATTTTCAGTGATGCAGCTGACCTATTTCATACATTGACTTCAGGATGAGATGAAGAGTGCCCCAGAATTTCATATACCTTTTTGTTGCCCATACTAGGAGTCAAGATGGGTAGCTATAATCCAGAAGCATCTTTTTGTCTTGAAGACAGGGTATGGCAAGGGGAAGGATTTTTGTTTCTCAAAATATCTCATTGCTTTGATGAGTTTTCCCAGGGAAACAAGTATTTGTTTAAAATAGGAGGAATTAAGTTCTTCAAATCATCAGTTTCCTTGGCTATTCAAAACTGCCATCAGCTCTCAACTCATCAGTACTTTGATGGGCATCAGGGAGGGCTTTACCACCAACCTTTAAGGAAGGAGAACTGAGGTAACATGAAAGCACTTTGGTGTCTGTGTGTCTGCATGTGGTTAGCATTGCAAAACAAGACAACAACGCTTGCAGCTTTCCTGAGATGTACAGATTTACATCATGATACGCTACCCAGTTACTATGGGGACTTTTAACAGCACTTTCCTTTTTTTGATTATGGTGGATCTTACACATGTGAATGTTTGTTTGTCTGTGTACGTGACATGCATGTGTAAGCATCTACTGTGAGATGGGAAGAGGAAATGCATTTTGTCTGTCATTTAAAGAGGAGCTTTTTTTTTTTTTTTTTTTTTCTCATAGGAAGTAATCTCGCTTTGCAAGCGTATTTCTTTTAAGTGTGCATGCTGGAAATGTTTATACTTTGCTTCCATTCTCTACTGAGAATGTAATATCAGTTATACAATACCCACAAGTCTGCATTATCATTTGAACTGACATGGAAATTATTGAAAAAAAATAACTTCAGCTGCAGTAACTTTATTTCAGAGGTGTCTGAGAGGTGCAAGATTGTGTTCTGGCATTGCTGAGGTTGAAAGTAACTGCAGTGGAAACAAGATTACTTATATCTCAACAATAGCAATGAAAATTATGAATTAAAGCAATCTGGAAACTTCCCAAGGTTCTTCTATTGTCTCTTCATGTTCATCTCCCATCTTTTCTGGAATAGGAGTAAGCTGTATTGTGAGAAAACCGGCAGAGAGTGGTCTTAGTCAACCATTAGATTAGAAGGGAATTTGTGAATCTAAGGTGCAGATTGGCATGTCACTGCCTTCCTTTAAATTTGGAGGCAAGACAGCAAATACCAAGTAATCTCCTGAGTGACACCGTGACTCATATGGGCAAGTGTGGGAGATGGTGCTTCTGCCAAGCTCTATAAGGCGTTCTTTCCTACCAGAAAATATTTCCTTATTTCAGTATTCTTGTTTTGTTTTGTTTAGCACAGCCTGCCAAGGTAGAAAGGAAAAACCTGCCTTCATAAACAATCTACATCCGTGAGTGAAATCCGTCCTTAAGCTGCTGAAGTGTCAGTCACTTCCCTTAAAAAAATGATTTGTTTGGTGTGTCTGACTGACATCTCCGTCCAGGGTGTCTGAATGTGTTTGACATTCTGGGCCATGGGGGGCTCAACCTGTGGAAGGAAGGATGGAGAAAAGCAAGGTTTCAATCCTAGCTCAAGTGACATGCTAAACCAAAAATTCAGCCCTGACTTAAAACAGTTGGTTATAGCTGTGATTGTTAGCAGAAGGGCTATGTTCAATCCCTACAATTTGAAGGTAGGATCAAACCATGTGGACTTTCATATGGCAGTCAGAGAGATGTGGTCTGTGTGCTGTCCACATCTGGCACACAGGGGACCATCCACTCGTGTCAGCGGCTGCGGTAGCTGCAGTGAGGAGGTTACTCGGTGGGAGCAGGGAACGCTCCTTTACAGGCCTCCTTCCTGTACAGGCCACCTCAGGACATTGCTCACCTTTGACAAGTCCCTCCCCCTTTTTCTGAATCATGATTCAGGCTGAGAAAACACATCCCTTTCCCCCAGAGAGCTCTCATTACTGAGAACATATTGTTTTTGTTATCTCGGCCTGTCTGGCCTCTCACATAGTTGGCTCTTCGGAGGCAGCCTGCGCTCTGCCATTGGCACCCTCAGAGCAAAACACTCTTATCGGGATGGAGCTGCTTCGTGCCCTTCTGGGGCTTTGCAGCCCAACCTGGCAGCTAAATTGCAGAGCGAGCCTTGCAGTGAAGGTTACAACAACACCGTGGAGATTTCGGTTTCACACCGACCTATCTCTACCGTTCGTCACAAGATCCTCTAAGCCTTCAACTTCCACCTATAATCACATCAAACTGATTTCACTGCGTTGGTTGCTGTTGAGACAATGCAGCCATTGTGCAACGATCTGGGTGTGTGAAGCGAAGCACCCCGAGCTCTTGAAAGAGGGAGCAGAGGAAGGAAAGGCATTTTGGCGTGCCTGTGCGAGCCCTGTGCCCACCGCACGGACACCTTGCAGGTGCCTGGGCAGGGCTGGGGCCCCGAGTGCCACCGCGGCCTGGAGCCTGTGGGTGGTGGGAGAGCTGCTGCCATGGCTGCCCTTAATGGAGGCTCCGGCCTGCTCCTGGTGCGACCCATCTGACCGGGCTGCAACCTTTTGGCTCTCAATTTCAGTTAATTGCAGTTCCTGTAAAACACACAGCCTTCCTCTTCTGCTTCCAGCTGTTAGCAGGTGAAGCAAGTTTCTATTTATAACTGTTTTCATGTGCTTCCCTGCTCAGGGCTTTCTATGTTCGTTGCAAATAGAGACTGGAAGGTGGTGATAGGTTACAGTAGTTTTACTGCGTTTTTAGCCATGGCTTCTCACCTTTCTTGCTATTGAGCCATTGCACAACATACTTTTTGGTCTAAAGTACACGCGGATCGAGGAGTTAATCACCCCAGACTCTTGCTCTGTTATCTCCTATGCCAGATGAATTGGCATAAATATTGGCTCTGCAATCCAGCTCAGCCAGAAGGATCTACTTTAAAAGAAAACAAAAGGTAACCACAACTTGTCTGGAGCATGTTGGTAGCAGTAGGTCGGGATCTGTCCCCATAGGCTGTAGTGTCCACAGAGCCGAGGGGATGAGCTCTACTTGTGGCTGGGCAGCATCTCTCCTCAGCTTTCTGCTAACACTTGCAGCCAGCCTGCAGAAAGCTTTCTTGCACGACATGCTCTGATGTAAGAGATATCAAGGCATTGAGTCATAGATGCATTCAAACAATCTCGTAGTCTCTGATGGTATCTAGTGACCTGACGAGCCACTTTTACACTCCTCAGGTGCATTTCGGAGTGCTGGGAGGGAAAAAGGAGAGCTCAGTGGTAAACTGGCCTGCTGTGGTAAAGGTGGGGAGAGAAGAGAGCATGCTTGGTTAGCACAAACCCGCCTGGCAATGGGCCATGAGCTCCCCAAAGCACCACGCTGCCAGTGCCTGTGCTGGGGCACTGGAGCCAGCCTTTCCAAACACGTGTGCACTATTTCCTCCACAAGGTCAGGCATGCCAATGCGGTAGGAGAGCTGTGCGCGGTCACGCAGGCCTTTGCAGGGCTGTGTCCTTGGCTCTGCAGGTTTTGGTGCCTCTGCAAAACCAGGTCAGCTCCCACGTCTGTGCCAGAGCTCCAGCTCTGAAAACACCAACTCATGCTTGGATTGAGGATGGGGAGGCAGCTCTTCACCCAGAGCTTCTGGATGTGCTTCCCAGCCAGCTCTGTCTGTCCTCTGTCTGTGGTTTGAGATAGATGCTGGGGATTGCCACAGAGATGCCACATTCCCTACTGACTCCTAGAAGGGACCTTCTTGTCTAGTTTAGGGGCTAAATGTGCTGTTACAATGCACAGGATCATTTTCTTTGGTTCGTTTTAGATTCTCATTTACAAAGCTGTAGTTTTCCCTTTGCAATGATTGGGTGGATGGCATTAAAGTTTATGGTTTTGGCTAACAAAAAACTTTATTGCACTCAGGCACCAATAATAAGGAGCTTACTCTGGGCGTGATCAGACCTGTGACTGCAAATAACGTAAGACAGAATGTTATTTGGAGTGATAAACACAACAAACCAAAGACAACACAAATATCTGATGAAATAAAAAAACAGAAGGCCTCAGCCAGAATCCGGATAGCATCTCTGCGTCCCAGAGAGTGCCTTCAGTCTCAGACCCTTTTCTGTTTTCTCCTTTTGCTGCTGACATGGTGCAAGCTACTTCTGTGAGGAAGGAAGACCTGTGCCTGCTCCTTCCATAGCCCTTTCTCCACTCCGAGCCAGCAGGATGACTGCTTCCACCTCCTGCCATGCATAGGGAAGGGTGGCAGGAGCAGGGTTGTGATGAAGATGTGGGGCAGGACAGGGTGAGGAGTAGGCCATGCTCTGGGAGGGCAGGAGGCCAGGGGGGAGCTGAAACCGGTGGCTTTCTCTTCTGATGAATCTCTGCTGGATTTGGGGGAGACAGTAGGCTGAATGTGAGGCTGGGGAGTCTGCCTGCGTGGATGCTCCTTGCAATCATATTGTGTGCTCTGGCACCATGCACGACAATGAGCATCTCAAGCACTCTGCTTGTCTGTGCCATGTTAGCTGTATGCTCATCTTGCACTTCTGTATATCCTGGTCCCTTCAGGATTTTCTGCAACCTGGCCCCTCTGCAGAGGATTTTTAAAGGATGCGATTGCACAAGGACTTTCTGCTGTCCCTCAACTACAGCCTCCATGTGCAGCAACCATGTGTTGGGTGCAGCTGCTCTATTTAAAAAATAAGCCAGCTACCTGTGGATGAACAGTTACATGGCGTGCAAAAGATATCGGTGAGTTACTCACATGCTGCAGGATCATGTGCCTTGCCCTCTTGTAATGCTATTTCCTTGTTTGTGCATATTAAGTGTCTGGTACCAGTGGCTGTGCCTCACAGCATGCCTATGAGTAGCTCCCATTCATACTGGTGGCATTCAATCAGGAAGCAGCAGCAGCACCAGGCAATTTAGATAATCAGGTCACGATGTGAATTGTTGGTGTGCCATTCAAAAAAATTGTGAACAGCCCAGAGACAGAAAATGTTTTTCACTGGGTTTATTGTTAGTTTGTATTTATAAGTAATGATTATACAGCTGGAGATCCCTCAATAAGACCAGGATGAGAAAAATCTAGTAATGTGCAAACTGTTCTCATAACAAATTATAAAAACTACAGCTAGAGAGCATCTTCTAATCCAGCAAGTCGTCTCAGTCTATGGTGCACACTGTCTCCATCTGAACAGGGAGACAATGAATCAGGAAGGGCGGAATAAGGGCAAGAACGACCATTGAAACTTAACCCAAGTTTTATTTGGTTTTAGATGAAAGCCCTGGTATCCACAGTGTGTGAGGTGGTCTACTGAGATTTGCATTTTTGCTTACATGAAATTTAGGTAAGCCTTTGTATTTGAAAAAAGTGGTAAATTGTCAGTGTACTCCTCCACCCTCAGTAAGGAGCACAGCTGAGTTGGTTCTACCAAGAGATAAACAATGGCTCAAAATTTGTCTAAGTAACTGGATTATCTAAAAAACAAACACACAAAAAAAAACAACAATTATTGTAGATATCTTCGGAAATTAAACAATGGCTCAAAATCTAAGTGTCTGGATAATCTCAAAAACAACAACAACAACAACAAAAAAAAAACACCACCACCAAAACCAAAAAACAAAAAACCAAAAAACAAGGCAAAACCAAACAATTTATTGTAGTTATCTTCAGAAATTAAAAGGAAAGGATTTGAGTTTATTGGACTAAGACTTTTATGTGTTTTGTCAGTTTGCCACCTTTGCCATAATATAGCGCTTTATATTTGACAGTTTGTAGTGCTTCTCATTGCTACCAGCAATGGAAAGTAATGCATTCCCACCCACTTAATCCCCTTTAAAAAGAGCGATCCAGACCACAATGAAGTCATTTTGGTAACATGATGCAGATGTTTATAAGCATGCTGTTGTTGTTATGCCGGGCTCGGTAACTATCTCCCGTCGCTGATTTAGTGCTAACTAAAATGTCAGAAGCTATTTATTAACCCACCATGAATATATAAACTGGAATCACGAGTTCAATGTTTAGCTTAGAATATTGTTTCATCAAATTTACCAAAATGCAGCGCAGAAATGATGCTGCCCTTAACTGTGCATTCCCCAGCCTCTGAGCGTGCAGATTTTATCTGTGATGTGTGAGCTTGCACAGCAACTGCAAGTGGTGTTTATTCATTTTGGGCCGAGGGGTGGAAGAAAGGGTCTGTGTCATAAAATCTCAAGCCATATTCCAGTTTCTTTCAAATCTGTGTGTGTTCAGGAGCAGAGTTTTTGTCTCTGCGACTCTGAGACCACTAACATTCTTTCTTCATTAACTTCTAGAGAGAAGCTTGAAAAAGATTCATATTTTGAAACCCAGTTTCTCACAGGGTGAGTGACCAATATATATATATATATTTTTTCCCCCAGAAGCACTAGCTTAGTAGCACAGTGCCTTTCCCTGGGTATTGCTGGTTTGATTACAGTAACAAAACAAATGTCCTGCATCGCTCTGCCTCCTAGCCTGGGACTGTGCGTGTAGGATTTGTCAGGCTGGTAATTAAGCCTGACACTAACTGCTGAACTCCGTTTGCATCCAGCATTGGGTAAAACACAGCCAGTGCCTTCCTGGAGCAAGCAAGCTCTGGCAGGGGATGGTCGCAGATGCCGGGGGGGGGGGGGGGGGGGGAGCTCAGCCAAATCCCATCTCTGCCATGCAACAGTGCCAACCCATCCAAACCCGTGTGTGAAGAAGGCATCTCAGTGCACCACACAAGCCGCCAGACCTTGGCTGCACAAGTGACCCCATTTCCCTGCATCAGCCCAGGCACTGGAGCCGAGGAAGGGCTCTGTGAGCAGTGCTGGCATCCCACAGCCACTGACGAGGTGAGCCCTGGTTCCCGTCTGCGCTTGGCTGGGGCAACGTCTGGCACCACATGTCATTGTCCTGGAGGGGACCGAGCCATGGGCTTGGAAACACCCTCACATTTCACCCTGCACTGGGAGTTTTCAGCACTGTGGAGGAATGAAATGAAACCAAACTCCAGTCATGTTGCTGCTGTCCAAAATAAACAGGGATGTGGGGGTGGTGATCCTGCTTTTTTTTTTTTTTTTTTTTTTTTTTTTCCCTTCTGCATCTCTCAGTCACGGCTGGGATCGGGGCATTAACCCCGCTCCTGCTAAGCTGCCTTGCTGCCCTTCCGGGTGGGAGACAGGTGCTTTGCTCTCAGCATTTCTGCAGGTGTGAAGAAGGGAGATTTCCCCTGCATTTTGGTCCCATGCTATGTGACATCATGCTGGTAAGCCCTGTGGCTGACAGTGCCTGTGGGGCTGAGCCCCACGTGCTTTTCCCCCTGTGCACATTTGGGGCCGCTACTTCTTCAGCCCTCTTCTGAGACCCCAGCGAAGCGCCCTGTGGGACAAACAGACATGATAAGGTGATGGTAACAGGGCCCAGCAGTCTTGTCATGTACAGTGCTGTGCTCCCAGGGAGTTTCTTTGTTGGCCATCACCCCAAGGAGCAGATGCTCTCCTTCCTCCAGGTGAATTGAGTGACAGACCTACACTGCAGCCTGCAAACACTTCTCATCTGTGGTCCCATCCTGGAGCAAGAACAGGGTTATACACCTCTTGATTCCACAAAACGAGGGAGGTTCATGCATCTGCCGTGGGCTTCCTGAAACCCATCAGTGCAGTGGGAGGAGAAGTTGCAGCTGCTCTACCACAGCCTTGGGATGCCCCAAAAATCCCAGAGGTGCCCTACCTGCCTGTGCAGGGTGGCTGGATAGGGCTGAGACCTCTGGGCTGACCAGTGCTGTTGCTGATGATCGCTCATGGATGGGATTCACCAGGCAGAAACATGGCCATTCACGGTCTGCATCTCCAACATTTTTTTTTTTTTTGGCAAAGGTAGGTTACTATTGTAGACATAATGTATTTAGGGGTTGCATGATTCTGCTTTATCTAGGTTATTCTATTTCCACTGGCCCAGATAAGTTAAAGCTTCTGACAGCAGTAGCTCTGTGTGCTGACCCAAAAGACAGCTCAAGAGATGTTTGGGGGCCTGGAAGGTTGTACACAAAGATGAGAAACCCCCCCCCCCCCCCCCCCCATCTCCCAAATAACTAAGACTGTCATTTAGCAAGGTGTCTGCTAAAGTCATAGTTCACTGGTAAATGATTAACGTCATGAAGCAAATGAGTGTGCAGCTGGGAGTGATGAAATACTTGAAGGAAATCTTGAGACATGAGGCAGCTGTAGGCAGCTAGAAAGCAAGGTTGCGGGGGGAGAGCTCCTTTGTCATGGCTTTTCACAGAAGACTGGACAAATATCAAGAGAAAGTATAAATAGTGCCAAGTTGGCATTGTGTGTTGGTTGATTGTCTCTCTTTGAAACTTTATTTTAAAAAATGAAAGTAAATAATTTAGATAAACAAATACCCGAGGGCCGTGCAGCGACCGGTGGATGGGCAGCGCTCTCCTCCTCTGAGCTGGCCTCCAGAAGAGTGGACAAGATGACCCAGCAGGGAGTTTCCACTGCTGCCTTTTGACCGGCTGCATCAGTCTTTCAGCCAAGCTGAAGAAACTCATATTGGAAGTGAAATCAAAGCGCCGTTGGCGTTTTGTCAGCCGCCTCTGTGTGCGTCTGCTTCGCTGTTCCCAGACCTTCCCTGGGTTTCAGGACATCACCGGCCGGGCCATGTGAGGGGATGTGTGCCCGCAGCTTCCCTCTGCCTGTGCCTAAGACATCCCAGCAGTAGTGTGGGAGCAGATCTGGCCTCTCAGTATTACGCTTTCCAGGGTAGTTTTCCTGCCATTGAGTGATTCTTATGGGCTAGAAAACAAATTCCGTCTTTGCAATGATTTTTGGCCTCGTTTGGCAGGGCACATACCCTTTCTCACTCATGTCTGTGTTTCGTTCTGGGCTTTGCCAGTGATGAGTGTGTATCCTGCAGTGCTACCATAATCCTGTAATTCTGACATCAACACGCACACACAAATTAACAGCTTGGGTTCTAAAACCTAGACACTGACTTGAACCTATATGTTTTTACATGGTCAGGTTTCACTTGCCTTTGGTTTTGATGCTTACCAGATAGCTTCTTTGAAGCACTTCTGAGCTCCAGGAACTTAATTTTGTTTTAATGAGAGTCCAGATTTTCTTAATTGCACGATACTTGGCAGTGTTAAGAAAAATAGTAAAAATCATGAGACCTTGATACTTGCCAGAAGTGCACAAGAATCTGCGGGTAACTTTTTATGCCTTATTATCCAGCCCAGTTTTCAGGTGTGGCTGGCTATTAATGCTTTCCAGTTAGTGGACATGAGCTTTAGTCACGAGTACCTTTGTTTTCTACACCTGATATGACACACAGTGCCTGGAAGCCCTGTTTATTTCTTCAGGAAGATATAAAACTGCTTTGTCATAGCTGATTGTCTAGGTATTTATCATACTGATGCTAAGACTTGTCGGTTCATTTAGTGTGTGTGCGCGAGCACGTGTCTGTGGGTACATATCACTGCTAGCAGACTGCTCTTCCCCAAGCCACACTAATTTCTCTGACCATTAATTCGAAGCCCCAGAGATGGGCGGAGGAAGAAACAGTAGTTAATTGTGGACCAGAGGGCTTGTGCTGTTTGGGCTATAATCGTGTATTATCAAGAAACATGTTCAATTTTGGTTACACTTCCTTGGAGCTGGGTTCTGCTTCCACTGGACTCAATGGGCTTGGTTTTGGTGACACCAGAAAAACAGGATACAGCTTGTGGGGCTGACCCACCTCCAGCTAAGCTCCAAGGAGAAGCCTCTGAATACAGAGGAAACAGCCGCATCTTGAATAACATATGAGACTTTTCTGTAGGGATGAGTTTTTCTGCGGTCTTTTTGCTCTTATTTTTCTCTTATCCTGATGTGCTAAAAAATCAGTAGTAAACCTTGCTGTTTCCTCAAATGAAGTGGGGCATATGGTGCCAAGCGGGCCAGCTGTACTTCATCGGGAGAGGGAGGCCGCAGTGGGGCTGAGGAGGCTGGAAGGAGCTGTGAGTGTTTGCAGGGATGTGGGACAATCCCCTGCAAACAAGGCTCACCTGGGCGCTGAGGTGCCTCCTGTGCGGTATAAAAAGCCTGGTAACCCCTTAATTTGTTTTTGCCTTTTTCTCTTGGGGAGCAGAATAGGGATAGGGCAGTGTTTCCTTGGCCCTTAAAGATATGATACCAAAAGGTATGTTTCTTTCCTATTTTTTTTACAAGTGTTCTCTAGGAAACAGGTGCGTTTTCTTGTGCTGTTGTCTTGCTTACTGATGTGTGTGATAACTCAGTGAGGCTTTATTTTTTCCCGTGTCTTTGTGGATCATTTGAGCTAACTTTATCTACTGTGTCTTTAATGCCCTTGTTTTCTCTAAGCCATCCATAAAGTAGTAAATGAATTTATATCAGTATGGTCTCTAAAGGGGTATTTGCTAATTAATTTGAGGTGCCTGTACTGTTTGCCTGTTCCTGCTGAACTGCTAGTAGCTATGAACAGAGATAACTGCTATCACTGGGCAATTATGGCTTTATTTTCCTTCTGACAAAAAGTCTGGCTCTACGATGTGTTTGGAGTCTGGGCCTTGCTTCCTCTGTGGACAAGAGGATGCTCCTAAACGTAACTCAATTAACGTGTGGCATAATCCTAGTGGAGATGGTGTGTCTCTGTAGTTGTGGCTTGTAACAGTAAGTTGAGCTGGTCAGCCTGTTAGCTTACAGAGAGTAGTGTGAATGGGACTGATTCCCCAAATCGCTTTGATTTGTGGGCTTGTTAAATCCACAGACCTGCAAGTATGTCTGTCAGGTCTGTATGCTGATTACCTGTGTAAGATAAATCTATTTACTTGTGCTGTTTGGCTACAGCTATGAGGAAGCTCTCTGCATTTTTATTTTTTTTATTTTTTATTTTTATTTTTTTTTGTGAGCAGAAGGTGATCACTTTGGCTTTCTGTGACCCTCTCACCCACTGCCCTGGTTTGTGGGACTTGGTTAGCTGAAAAGAACAACTTTTAATGCCTGAGCTTCCAGAGGTGACTACTTGTTCCTCTCTTCCTGGCGCTCTTCTCCCCTTTTCAGTGTGAACTCTGCTGCTGCTGTTTTCTTGCCTGAGGCCTCGTACATTATCCTATGAATATGATCTCAGCCTAAAATCCAAACCAAGATATAAACACAACAGAAAGCGGCAGAACTGTTTGTTTTGCCTGCGCTGTCTGTTTCTGGAGAAATCACTGCTGTGTTTAGCATCTTGTTTAAATTGCTGAGGTGTTCCCATGCCTTTTAAGCATTACTCTGTGCTTGCCTGTGGTGTGCTGCTCCTAATCACCTCTGTTTATTGCTGACACATACTTGGCTTGTTTCACCTGCCTGTGATCTGGAGATGGGGGCAGGAGTAGGAAGCATCTTGCTTTCCCAACCAGGGCCCCAGGTAGCAGTAAATGAGGCTGGGGAAGAGGAGGGCTGCCAACCACAGATTTCTTCTTAAAGCCCTTGTTGGGAGTAACGATGTGTTGGCAGTAGGGTCTGGGTATGGGTATTTACCACTGCCTGATGACAGGGTCAGGACGTTTTGATATAAAGCACGCTGATTTCCTGTGCCAACACTGGAAATGATGTTCATCCTGTGCTGGGCTCCTGATGGAGCATAAGCATGTTGGCTTTGCTTTTCTGGAGGTACCCTGGTCTCCCTGAATCCTGTCCGCCCTCCCTCCCTCCTTCCCTCTTCACGGAGCCCAGGCTGGAAGCTGGTTGCACCACCCCTGAACGATACTCATGAAATAGTCGTCCTGGTGCAGGCAGGAGCCCTTCAGGAGCCAGGGCAAGCCTGGGGCGCTGAAATGAGCACCCGTGTTGTTGC
Source organism: Oxyura jamaicensis (assembly GCF_011077185.1). NCBI lineage: Eukaryota > Metazoa > Chordata > Aves > Anseriformes > Anatidae > Oxyura > Oxyura jamaicensis. Next base: position 88,735,169 of record NC_048893.1, read on the forward strand.
AACACCTCCTGCGCTGCCTGGTTTCAGTTCTTGCACTCCTCCCCTCCCTTCTGACTAATGCTGTAGGAATGCGACAAGCCAAACTCTCTGTGGGGTGCTGCTTAAATTTTTGCTTTTCTTGACTCTTTAAATACAAGAAGCTAGAAGGAAGCACGCACATGCTGGCCTCCAAAATAAGGTGGCACTGTGCTGCTGGAGGACTTTCAGAAGTGACTTCTGGATTGAGTCCAGATGGAGGGAGCTCTTTCTCAGAGAGCAGCAACTCAGCTCCTCCAACAACTTGTATTCCTTTACAACGCATTCAAAACACTATCTGCTCCCAAAAGCTTGGCCCACGAATTTAAGATATGCTGTCTAAGGGGACAGGAAAATCAGAAATAATTGTACTATGGCTCATGATGAGGTCTGCTAGAAACAGCAATATAATTAATGTGAAAATGTGGATGCTCTCTTGAGGGGGCTTGGGGTGGGGAGCAGAATGGCAGTTCACATGCTGTGCTCATTTTTCTGGTGGTGGTTTCTGAAATTAGTCTGATTTGTTACTAGGCTTTCCAAGTGACAACACGAAATGCTACTGTGGGCTTCCCACCTGGCCCGCAACTGTTTGGTTAGTGATAAAATCAAGTGAAGGCTGGAATTTAACAATCTGAAAAGCATTTTGGTGCTTGGGAACGTCTTCAGTCATCCCTTCTAACTTCAATATGTCTTCTGTAACTTTGCTGTAATATTTTCTTGCCTCATTCAGTGCAATCATTGAAGTAATGATGCTAAATTAGTCATGATCCTGTAACTTGCGGCAGATTTTGTTCCCAAATGGGGTGCTTTGTCAGCACGGCAGATGAGCTGTGTTGCAGACTGAAGGGTAGGAATCTCTTCACTGACTTCTTTTTTTTTTTAATTTCTTAAAATTAATAGCAGAAGTTGGGATGCTTTCTAAAACGAAAAAAAAAAAGTAGAGAAAGGAAATGTGATTGTAGGGTTCCAGCTCAAGGGGGTTAAAGGGCAAAAAACTGTGATTGAGCAGAGTTATTAATTAACTGCTTACTGGATTCTTCCAATTTATGACTTCATCTATCATAACTCTTTCAGTAAATCATCCTTGGTGATTATGTACATGGCCACTGAGTAATCATACAGTATGTACAGACAAAAAAAGCTAAGAACACAGCAACTGTAGATTAGGACCTGTTCCCAAAGTGGACCAGGTCAGAAAATGTTTTCAGCAAAACTAACTGCAGGTTACTTTATTAAAAATAGAGGGGCTAGCTGTGGTGCTGGGGGGCAGGTGGCTGAAGGGTAGCCCTGTGGTTGGGTCAGAAATCAGCCACATCCTTGGGGATGCTTCTTGCCTCTCCCTCCAAAGCATCCCTCCTCTGTGACTGAGCTGTGGGTTTGGGTGAGGGCTGCAGTGCCGCTGCTCCACCTGTGAAATAGGCTGGCGGGCTGCTGGGCTGGGTGGGGGCCTCCTGGGAAATCCCAGGAAAATCATGGTGATGGCCACTTGTCTCTATTATTTTGAACAAGTGCAGTTAGAACAGGAGATGGGACCTGAGAATGGCCCGGAGAGCATCTGTTTCCCTACTAGCCTTCAGACTTCAGTGTTTAACCACTCTCTGTAATTAGGGCATTTCTTTATGCATCGTTGTGTTGCTTCTAGCAGGAGGGGGAACAGAAAGAGAGAGGCAGGTATGAAAATTGAGCTTGGAGCTGGGAAGGTGAAGACCAAAGAACTGGAACAGGGCCTATTCACTCCCTGGCAGCTTGAGAAGTTATTTGTGCAGGGGTGAGCAGAGTCCATTGGTTTTTGACCTAGCCATAGTTCAATAAAAAATACAATTTCAATATGAGACAGAAACATCATTAGAAATTGCTGCTAATTAGAGAGTGGCCACTTCATTTGTGAGAGGTTTGATCTCAGGTGGAATAGCCAAGCAATCAGGATCCTAAAGGAGGTGGATCTCCATATCTCTGTGATCACCCCTCTGCCTCCCATCATCACAGGGATGTGCCATCACTAATAACTTCATCACCTGCCCGTGAGGCATCGTCTTTGCCGTATGGATTAGAGGCTGAAATGCAGCATGGACTAAATGACTTGCCCAAGGTCACAGAGGAAATCGGTGCCCGAGCCAAGAACTTCAAAACCAGTATTTCTGAATCATGAATGACATCTTGGTGCCAGCCGGGGTTTGGTTAAGGTTGGGTCCCTGGGCAGAAGGAAAGAGTTAAACAAAACAAAAAAATGCATGTTGACGTTCTCTGGGAAACAGCACCTCTGGTTCAAATGTTTCTTTCATGCTCTGACCCTTCCTATCTCCTCAGCTGTCAATTAAGCTAAAGAGCTTTTCCCAGCCTGTTTACTTTGAAACATTCCCTCTGCATGGACCTTCAGGGTCACGAAGCCTTCATGTTTGCTGCCTTGCGGGATTTTTCTGTCTAATTCTTCTTCCTTTTGGAGCTGCTTTCTTCCTTTTTGTGTTGTCGAAGGGCAGGCACTGGGAGGGACCAGGGCGGCTGCCAGCGGAGGGTGTGAGTGGCAAGGGGTTAAGTAATGGCTCTTCCAGCGCTGATTCCCGTAACTGCTGCTGCCTCCTGCCCTGCCAGGAACAGCCAACCCGGCGGGTGGCAAGCTTTGGAAGGCAAAAACAGCCCGGGCTGGCAATCTGTTGCCCTGCACGGGGCTGCAGGGGAAAGCTCGTGCGTGTGTGTGTGCGTTTTCATAGGGAATTTATTAGTGCAATGTAATAATATCTAATTATTTAAGTAATAAGTGGCTGGGAGCTACAAGTGCCAAAAGAAGTGCATGAGGGAGGCTGTGTTTAGGGCGCAGGCTGGAGAGGGGGCCCTGTGGGGCCCATGCTCCTGCTGGGGTTGCCTGCCATGGGGCAGGGTGCTGGAGACCCCTGTAAGCACTACCTTGCTCCTGTCCTGTGTGCTTGGTGATTTCTATACCCACCTCTTGTCCCCCTCTCCTTTATTTGTTCAGGATCCAGCAGAGGTGGATTGCAGGGGGGTGCACAGGGTGGAGTTAAGGGTTTCTTTTAATGCCCGTGTGAATCCTCTATTGGTTGAAGCTGCAGAGTAATCTGAGCAGGCTGAATACAACACTTTCCGATGCCCCCAGGAGAAATCAGATGTAACTAAATACATGTGTTCTTAGGAACAACTTAAACTCCTTTTCCTTCCCTCCTTGCTTTGTAGTGCTGATTGCTTGAAACTACCCAGACAAGTAGCCTCTTAAATGAGATGCATCTCTGCTTTCATCGATAGTAGCATATTTACATCCCTATATACTCTGCCACAGCCACCTCTAATACCCATAAAGGCAATAGGGTCTAACAGTCCGTAAGGCTGTCCTAAAGGGTAGGTTTTCACTCAGCTATACAGACAGGGATTTTTCCATCGTGTGTGTGCAGTTTTGCTTCATTAAATCCTGCCACCAGCCTGCCTCTTTAGCTGACTGATGAAGCAGACATTGAGACCTCATTTCTCCACTGGTTGTTCCCTACCATCCTTCAGTCCTTGAGTTTGCTTTTGTCTCCTCCTTGTCACAATGTCACTGAAGCAGTTCAAAAAGCCCTGAGCTCTGAAGGTGACCGGTCAAAGTAGCAGCTTAATGGGCATATTGATGCTCAGATAAAATCATTAAGGCTGGAAAAGACCTCCAAGATCATCTGGTCCAACCACCCACCCCGACCACAAATATCACCCACTAAACCATGTCCCTAAGCACCACGTCCACCCTTTCCTTAAACCCTCCCAGGGATGGTGACGACTCCACCTCCCTGGGCAACCTGTTCCAGTGCCTGAAATAGATATAATCTGAAGTCTTCTACCAAAAAACCTCACATGACTCAGGAGAGCCTTCTTTGTCCAAGGAAGCTTTGCTTTATCTCATGTGCATCCAACCTCAAGTAGCTATTGTCCTGAAAATCTGCTTTCTGCTAACACCTGATGGTAGAGACAGGAAACATCAGCATGGCCTGAGATGACAGGAGAGGCAAGATGCAGGTTATCCAGAATCACAGCAGAGTAAAGGTCTGTCTGACCTGTGTCAGTCTGTCTTCTGCAACTAGACAATAAAGCCATATTTTTTTCCTATCTGAAGAGCTGATAAAAAACGTTTGAACTCCGTTCTTAAGAAAAGCTGGAATTTCTCTTGACTGTATGTTCTGACTATAATCCAAGTACTCTCCTCCCATTTTTCATTAGACTATGACCCATTCCTGTTTAACTCTCCTTTGACCTAAGATGCTGTATAGCTGTAGTCCTATTGATTTTTTTCCTATTATTATTATGGGAATTGAAGCATAAATGTGCTCTTTCCTCAACAGCTTTTTTTTTTTTTTTTTTTTTTTTTTTTCCCAATAATAAAAAAAATTTTCTTTTTCCAAAAAATTTTTTTTTTTTTTTTTTTTTTTTTTTTCCTCCTCAGATTAACACCTTCTGTCCCATCTTAAGTAGTATTTAAAAGATCTGGATAGACAAGTGTAGTTACGGAAAGACTTTGAAGCAAAGGAAAAGCTTCTTTGTAAATTTACATTGAATCACTAATTCTGTTGTGTTTTGTAGCGTTTCTGTGACAGTACTACAGTGATTGTTTTCCCTTTCTATGACTGGGATTCTTTCAGAGGCTTTAACATGGTGTGTTTGAGTGTTTTACAGGCTGTAGCTTGACTTTAGGATACTTGTACTCAGTTCTTGGGCTGTGAAATGTGACCACTTCCACAGGGCTGATGTGAAGAGTGAATGATTGTTTGTGAACTGCTTTTGACCCATGCTTTGCACATATCTGAAGTGATACCATATTTTTAAACATCTATTTAACCTTTGTGGGTGGCATGCATAGACACTGTCTCATCGTCCTTGATGTGGAAAAAAAAAAAAAAAGCAAGTTTGCCAGAATCCAGTCTTCTGCTGGTACTAATTGTGTAGTTCTTCTAAGGGACCATCACCAGTCTCCTTTATTTGTAGACTCCTATCAACCAATCCATATCAATAAAAAACACTGAGAAAAGATTGCTGCTCCTGAATGTATTTTTACTTAATCCATTAAAAATCTAAACATCTTCAGTAATGAAGACTGGTATTGTTCAGAGCAGATAATAGAAAGGGGAGGAGTGAAATAAATCCTTGGCAGATGTGGGAAATGAGTTATATGTCTGCTTCCAATGCCAGCTGGAGCTTGCTTTAGCTTTAGTACTGCAGAAAGAGCTCCACTCACTGGTAGAACATGTTTCTAGGCTCTGCAAGTAACTTGGTCCTGGGCTAAAAAGATACAAAGCAGAGCAGCTTTTCTAAATGATAATTTCCCTGCTGGGAAATCCTGTGTGCAGTGCAGGACTGCTGATTTCCTTACTAAACCAACTCAAATGTTTTGTGAACTTTATGCATGGAAGTTAGCCTATAGATTATCTGTGTACGTGGAATAGGTCTGGAAGCTCTTAACAAGTTTGTCTGGCTCACTAAGCTGATGCACACTGTGCATGGAAGGCATTTGGCTTTGGTCCCATTATGATAAAAAGAAAATTCCAGTTTTGACCAACATTGTTCTCCCTTTCCCTGACCAAGTCAGCACTTCTGCTGCTGCTTTTTCTGTCTCCCAGGAGCAGGCCCCTCTGCAAATGCATTGGCAGCATGTCATGCAGCTGCCTGCCCATGACTGCTTGGTGTAGGGATCTTTCCTCTGCTACCAGAGCTGTTGGTCTTGGGATTCTGCTGTTCCAATGGGCAACAATTAACGTTTTAAAAGGATGTCAGTGGTGGTTTGGAAGACCCAGTGACAATAAAATGTGGGTTTGTTGTGGCTGTACCTTCAGAGGTAGCTCATAGTTCACAAATTGCTGCATGTCCTACACCTTCTGCAGGACTAGGCCTGCAGAGTTACAGGTGTGATGGGGACAGGCAGAGATGTCTTGGCTGGCTTTGCGTGAGTCGGTGCTGGCACCAGAGGCACGATCGTTACATCAGTGGGGCAGTGCTGGGGTGTGGGTTTGCACACATGAAGCTGGATGGCTTTCAAGCCCCAGCCAGGCATGAGCCATGCAGATGCCTGGGGCTGTTTTGGCTCAGGTGTCTCTTTGTGCTGCTCTAAAATAGTGACCACGCTGTTTCTGGAAGTTTTTTAATGCTTTGTGCACACAAAGTGGTTACAGCTTGATGTGTTACCCTTGTTGTATTGCCTGGTCTACTCCACTGCCACTGACTATGGAGAAGGTCCTTTGTGGTTGCTACTATCTCTGAGGCTTGACTGCTGCCTGGTTAGTGGGTAGGAGCGTGTATGAGCATATGGTGCACATATATGATGCTGTGGTGATATGGCTGTGGGAGGTCGTGCTCCTTTTTGTGGCACTTGGGATATTAGTTGTGGCCATGTGGCACTGTAGCAGGCACAGCCACAAAAATGTAGTCGGTGGAGATGTACTTTTGTAAACAAATTGTAGCTGAGCCTGTCATAACAGGGTCACGCTTCTGGGCTTTCAGGTCATTAATTGAAAATGATTGGGTTTACTGCCAGTCAGAAACATTGATTCCTGGCAGAGAAATCAATACTGCCTCTAGTCATCTCAAAAAGTGTCAGTCTTTTCACATATGAATGGACACATGCCTTATGTTAGCGCATGCCATGAAAAATGCTTTGCTGGTTGAAGATGTTGAGGGATCTAAAGATAAATCAGTGTGTGCTTGCTCATCCATGATGAGAACACTATCTGAATTTAGTCCTGGTTTGGGAAAAGCCACCTTATTTAGTGGCAGATGAGCTTGTAAGGGTAGGTTGCTCTAGTCAGAGCAGGAGATGTGCTACGTGCATGGCTGTGCTACCTAGCACATGGTGGGGGGTGGAAACTGTGGTGTTGTCATGGTCTGGATATATATGGGACAGATGGAGTCCTTTTAAATATGGAGCCTTGTGTAACTCTACTTGTACCTGTTTAAAGCTTCTCTGTCCATGTGTTGTAGGCAGGTTGGCCACTGGGAGCTCAGCTGAAGGTCAGGATTGGAAGCTCTTCTGTTCTGTGCAATTATCTCTATTAATGCTATGGTGAGCACGCCTAAAGGAGCTGTACAAGCCTATCTGGCCCCTGTCCTGTTGCAGAATGGCTGTAAACAGGTACCCTGGTGGAGGGAGGAGTGAGGCAAGTGAGCATGACACTGCTCCCACTTCTCTTCTCAGGGGGTTGTCCACAATAACCTGACTTACTGAAAGTCACCCTGAAATCTGTGCACTTCTTAAGGGGCTTTGTGTTCTTATGGTCCTGTGGTTTTACTGTGCTCTCTGCATGCACAGGGAACTCCCCATGAGTCAAGGTCTTAAAACTACATATATCCTCTGTGAACAATGTTGTTTCCCACTTCCCTTCTCCCCAGCCTTTGAGCCGTGACCCTTGGAAATGGGTTGCGTGTGAGGAAGAGGGCTCAGCTCCTGGCCCTGACAGGGGGTGGTCACCAGCCTCACAGCAGCTCAGTCAAGCCTGCTGTTGCTTTGCAGTTGATGTCACCTGCCTCCCAGGTGGGATTTGGGCAGGACAGAGAGGCCACCTCCATGCTTAGACACTGTTACTGCTTGGCAGTACAGGTCTGGGACCTGGCTGTGCTGAGTGATGTATCAACAGTGTGGTCCCAGAAGTCTGCAAGCTACATGAATTATGTTCTGGAATTGCACAGGAATCCCAATATATCTATGTTTCTTTGGCCTTATTTGTAAGGTCTTGCCAAGTCACTAACGAAAGAAAAAGTTGTCTTCAGAGACTCGGCAAGACAGCTTTGGCTGATGATATTTTATTAGCTATCTTTGCCAGGAAACTGAAGCAATACAATGATATGGTAAGGGACACTTCTCTCTTCTAGTGCCAACGTAGTCATGTTTTATGAGCAAATAGCCATCTGCCACATAGCTGTATGAAAATATGCACATCTCATGAATGCTTGTGTGTAGTAGATGAGATACTCATCATAACCTTAAGCATAACACGTAGCTATCTGGACCAGAATGACTATTAGGAAACATCTCAATTCCATTTCAAGTGTTCTCCTTTTCAGTGCTGTTGAGAGCTGTACTGTAGTCAAGGTATGGATGCTTGAAATTAATTACTAAGAGGTATAGATAAGAAATATGCTTTCTAAATATTTTTGTTAAAATTTCTCCTCTTGAAGCAAGAGTGAACCCCTTAGTAGTGAGGATCAGCATTTCTTTGGCTTGTGAAGTTCCATCTAACACCCAGGGAAGACTGCAAATTCTGCATTTAATTCCCTTTTCAAGGAGCAGATTGGTGAATTCAATAACAGGCAGAGGTGAGGAGGTTGATCTGCTTCAATGGTTGGGACTAGTAAATTTGGTGAGGAAAAAATTACCTGGATTTTTTTTTTTTTACTCTTCACTTTGCATTTCTGGGATTTTTAGAAAAAAATATAGCTTCATATAAGGAATAACTGAATTTCAGTTCATAAGAAAGGTTGTTGTTGTTGTGACTTTTAATGACTTTTAATCAAACTTTCTCTAACAAAAAGCATACAGCTTTTTCAAAGATATTCAAATTAAGATATGCTTTCTGCTCTTCATTACATGAATAAAAGGCAGGTGCTGACACTTGTGTGTTATGACCTATACTCCAACTTCTGATGCAAAAACTTTTCCGTACTTGCAACTTCATTTATGTGGTACTGAGTCCTAGACAATAAGCTTCAAGTGATTGTAATACCCTTCACAGACACTTTAATTATGTCCCTTTTTCAGACTTGTGAGGAACAGGATTATCTAGCCTAGCTGAGAACCAGTCCTCTCTCTGACATTTTAAAGGCTTGGTTAAAAACTGAAGTTGTTTCAAATGCCTGGAATCAAAAATGCCTGGGTAAATCAAATAGCACAAGTGCTTGATTTGTAATGGCAGAAAATAAAGTTGTGGTGGATTTCTGTGTTGTGAACAAACTGATGGTCTTCCCAGCAGCTCCTGGAAGCGTTTTCCCTGATTTCACAGCTGATGCCTCTGTGGTGGAGGGGATTTTAACATGCTGAAGTTCAGTGTTGTTCTTTCATGTTTTTTTTTTTTTTTTTTTTTTTTTTTTTTTTAAAGTTTCAGGAAGAGCCAATGTATGTGCTTCGGTTTGGAGGAATGATGAGCAGCAGCCAAGGAACACTGAGGTCCCTCAGGTTTGTTGCACCATTCTCTGGCACAAATGTTTGTCTGGGCTCTCCTGGAGATGTGGGATCTGCCTCCAGGCCGGATGCAGCTCATCTGTAGGAAAGTACACTTGGCTGTTGCAGCACTGCAAGATGAGCCTAAGAAAGCCATGCTGCCTCGTTTCTTTGAGAGATGGTGGGGCTGAAGGGAAATGATGAGGCTGCTTTCTTGGGGAAAGGTCAAGCTGATGGGTAGTCTGGTGCTTCAGCACCTAGGGCCTCCAAGGACTGCGTGTCAGTCCCTGCTGCAACCTGGTGCCTGCAAGGGGATGGGCAGGATAGGGGCATCACCCCTGCTCCTGTCCTGGCTGACGGAACAGCACAGCTGCTCCATTCCACCACTGCTGCTGGGATGGGCCTTGGTGTGTATGTAGGGTGAGCAGTGCCCAGGACTGGCCCTCTCCTGCCTAATTGCTTCTCCCCTTTCCTCAGCTTGTGGAAAAGGGCTGGAATATGTAGAGGGTCCTATCTGGATTCAGATGGAACAGGGCTCTAACATGGGCTTATCCCACCCTTTACAAGATTATAATAGATTCTTTTTGATTAAAGAAACTGAAGATAACGTGCTGCTTGTGTTATTTTTAAAGGTGATCTCTCCAGTATTTTCCTTTTTCAAATGGCCTCTTCTGTGGCACTAGGGCACATACTGAGGAAAGGAAAAGGAGGTAAATATATATTGTGTAGCTGTGTTAGCATTCTGTGAGGGCTTCATCCTCCCATTGCACTGATGGGGAATACACATGAAATCTCTACTGTCACAGGCCCCTGAGTGTGGCCTGCAGTGATCAACACATGGTGTACCAGGCTGCGTGGCTTGGGGTCAGCAGGGCTGTGAGCAGGAGAAAAGATCTTGCTTGGTACAAGGTGATATGAGTGCTGGGATGCTAAATCTGTCTGCGTGGAGACTCCATCTAATTTCTGCTGAAGATTTCTCTGAGGGAAATACTGCTTCTTCTGTAAGATGGTGGTTACTTTATGCCAGACTTGGGTGTTATGTATTTGTCCTCTATAACATGATGCTTGGAAGTGCTGTTGTTCTGAATTAAACTTACTAGTATCTTTTCCTGGAAAGAGCTGGTGTGTTTGTACTGCTGCTGTTTCAGTATGCCATGGTGAGGGATGAAGGCAGACAAAGCAGGATCCTGCTGTGGGGTGAGGGAAGGGAGACAAGTGAGGTTGTCTGGAGCTTAGTGACAGCTCAGAGTGTGGAGCAAGGCTTTGTTTGAGTAGGGCAAGTTGTGTAGCTGGTCTGCCAATTGGCGTGCATTTTGAAAGCACTCATACAAAAATGTGAAATATACCATTTCCAGGTGAAAGGCTTCCATGAACAAGTGTGGGCATAGGAGCATACAAATAAAATGCCTCAGGAAGAACTTTCTTAAAATGATAACCAGTACTTTAAGGAGGTGAATGTTCGGTCTTTTTCCATATATATATATATATATATATATATATATATATATATATATATATTTAAAAAGGACAAAAAACCTTAGCAAGTCCTTTGATCAGACTAGCAACCCCTCCTGAATTCTTCAGGTCAGTGTCTCTTAGCAGGGAGGCTAAATAGCTGATGCTGGAAGATTTTGCTAGAAGCTTTTGAGACTTAGTGGCCCAGTCACTGGGTTAGCGAAGCAGAACAGAGTCTGATACAAAAGCAGCTGTCTGTTTCCTGAAAAACCATACTGCATATGCAGTTAATCTGCTGGAGTCCAAGGCTTGCTGGTCACACTTTCCATCTGGCTTTTCCAAGTGCCTTGACCATGGCTAGAGCTTTTCCTGATATTCCTTCATCAGTTCTTCTATTGTTTTCTCTAAAGGCTTTCAGCACTGGGAAAAACACAGGGTTAATGTGTACATCTCACAGATGAATAGGAGATCTTATGGAAGGGAGCAAGGATGTATCTTGGACGTTACTTTAAAGATAGTTTTCAAATAGAATTTCAGGGCAGGGGGAGATAGTTTTGGAGGGACTTATTTCTAGAGGGATAAACACCCCTATTATTCTCATTTTTTGTGATCCAGACCAAATTCGTAATGGTTTGCAGTAACACATTGAGCATCCATTCAGCATTATGCTAAAAGCAAACTCAAGTGGTGGGGTGGCAATGCTGTGGGAATTCCTTCTGCAAAAGCAAAAAGATCAAACTGCTGCTGTTATGGAAAGGAGAAACAAGCTGTGGCGTGGGCTGGAAGTGCAAGACTCAGTAACAGAACGTTTCATTAAGCACAGACTTGCTGAGACTCTAGTACTTACAAATGTGAAAGGGGGACTATGTATTTGTCATGGGGTGGACTGCACAGGCGGTAAAAAGCTGGATGCAGCAGGATTGGAACTGGTAGGGCAGATATGCACTAAAAGAAATCTGTTCAGAACAAAAAAATATTTAATCTGTGTGTACTTCTTTTAGGACTAGAGAGCCTTCTCATTTCCCAGACAATGCTGGCATCATGTGGCCACTTCATTTAGCTTGCCTTGTATTAGAATATCTTTGAAGAATACTTGCTGTTCCTCAGCATCTTTCTGATCTTTCTGCTTAGAATCCCTCAAAACTCACATCCCAGTGCAGCTGCTTCTTTTGCCTGGATCCACTGGGACTCCACCCTCATTTTACAGAAGGCATGAGGAGTCTTAATTGATGGCTTGGGAATTTCACTTTCTGACCAAACATCACTGATAATATTTTTCAAATAAAAGGAATCTGTAATGATGCTTTCATGGGGACTCTGAAAAGGAGTACCACTCTGTAGATTTTTAGTAAAAACAGGCTTCAGTGACTGCTGGGTAATTTGAAGAAAACTGCATGTTTGATTCTGAATTTAATAATGCCATCTGCAGAAAATAAAAGTAATCTTAAAGCAATACTACTGGTATTCTGGAAGAATGGAAACCTGGGTAGAGATGGTAGAGATACTATCTAATACTAATAGAAGTGGGATCCTGTTACACAGACAAGACTGATTGAAAGAATTTAACAGATTTTCCCCTGAAGCTCAAGTAAATAAAGCCTAGGTAGTATAGCTTTAATCAATGATACTAATAGCTTATTAACCTCTGTATGAAATAACCTGCCAAGAATAAAAAACAGAATCTGTTCAGGGGAGTTCCTCTTTGAAGTTCTGTACATCCAGATAAAATGGTGAACTTGGCAAGAAACGTGAAACACAAAAAGAAGGTATTTCTCCCAGCAGTGTTTCAGATTGAGAAACAAATGATACAGCCTTCTGAAAACAGAAGACAGCACGTGTGCGATTACACACTTGTGCAAACCTGCAGATGAGCCATGCATGCTTACATACTATTCATAGGAAAGTCTGTGCACATGCACAGCTCTACTTCTCTGCAGAGACAGTTAACACTTAAAGAAAACACAAAACTCAGATGGAAGATGAGTGATACTATCAAGTGCAAAGCTAATGATAAAGCTGTTAAGTCTTCAAACACTGAAGCGAACTCTTAGGTCTTCTGATACCTATACCTGCAAGCAGGAAGTCGTTTACTAGGAACAAAATGCCTTGTTAAGTATGCAATGCTAGCTGTCTAAAGGCAGGCATGTGTTTAATGATGAGAGTTATGGCTATGACTTCAGAGCTCTTGTGAACTTGTAAAATTATGTGTTTAGGTGACAGGGAACCTTTAATCTGATTTGGTGTCCTGTTTCAGATTGGTGGCTCTTGGTTAAAATGTTTGGTGTGGATCATGTTTGTAGTAGATAAGGTACAAAATTACATAATGCAAAGAGAATATCGGGCACCTACATTGCCTAGTAAAATGTAGTTAATTGGCTGTTTTTTTTTTTTTTTTTTTTTTTTTTTTTCATCTAGCTGAAAATCCACGTCACTAAACTTCTTCATTGTCACGTAGGTTCTAGTGCAGTTTCCTGGAAAAGCTCTCTACCTCTACAGCAGACCCAGCAAATTCAGACTGATTGAAGTCAGTATTGCAGGGTACAAATGCAGGCCCTTGGCCTTTCTATGATATATTCTTTTCTACAGCTTCTATCCAAAAAGGAAGAAACCTATTTGTTTTTTCTCTATAGATGATTAAATATAAAGAGCACTAAATGCATATACCTACTCTGTATGTGGCTTACTAGACCATTTGTTTTTAAAGACCACGTTTTTTTTTTCCATCCTGGTTCTTACAGATGTGTAGACAAAAAAGAAGCAAAAAATAGTGCGTGCTGTTCTGTCTTTTTCTCCCATAGTTTTGAACAGGAGACTGCCTGTGTTGTTAAAGTTGGTCTGTGTACGTATTGAACTCACCATTATCTAGAGAGCTCGCTGTTGTGGTAGGACTCAATGCGAAGCTGTTAAGCAGGTAATTCTTTTCCTGAGTGTGCTGGCAGGGGGTGAATGGGATAGAGAAGGAAAATGAGAAGGTAAATAATGTGACTGAAGAGAGCAGAACAGGTTCTTCTGCTTAACTCTGGAGCTAGGGAAAAGGTGAGACTTCTGGTTAGTAGGTTACTCTGTCTTTAATTGTAGCTCTGCCTTCTCTGTTCTGTTGGCTGGAACAATGAGCTCTTTAATACATATTTTTAGAGACTTTTGTCTAGTTCTGTGAGTGAAGAATGGGACCTGTCATTAGTGATCTTAATCATTTTGGGCCATGATGGCAGATGGTCCTCCTGATGATGATGTGTCTGTGCTGGAGCTGTAGCAAGCAGGTGTTGGCAGACAAACAGAAGCCCATCTTTTCAAGGTGAATAGAGCCTATGACTTTTGATGCCACAGAACAAACTTCACCTTGGCTGTGAAAGAACAAATGAGCTGGCTGATTTATTTATTTTTCTCTGAACTGTTACCTCACCTTTTCACTCTAATTTCTCAGTGGAGTTAGTTCTAGCAAGTAACAGCTAATTGCCACTGAATGTGGCAGCAGTGCATGTTCTGGGCTCCCCAGAATATTTTCTATAAAGCTGGTGGATTGAAGGAAGGACTGGGATGTGAAGTGTTATGTAAGAGATTTAAAATATGAAGCAGTATGGTTGTGCTGTGAAAGAAATACATCAAAGTGTTTTATGTAGTTAAGCTCAGACCTCTTTGAGGAAAGAGGATAACCTTTTTTTTTTTTTTTTCTCTTTATAAGGAGGAAGGAAAAGAGGACCTTAAACTGTATCTTGGTTTTCTACCTAGTTTACTAAGGACAAAGATTGTGCTTTTAAAGTATCTTTGTAATCACTGTGACAGAACTCCATATACATGGAAGCTTCAACCCTGTTTTTTTTCTGGATGAGAAATGGAAGAGTCAAATGCTATCAAATGCTCCAGGGAAAATTCATCACTGAACTAGAAATGATGTCCAATCCCCCCATTAAGTAACTCATTTTTTCCTTAAACTTTTAAAGAGGCCAGAGCCCTTGTAAATATTGGACAGTGAAGCTGTCCTTGCTGTAAAAATCCTCCCCTGCTGCCCTGGAACCCCCCTCCCCTCCAAAAAGATAAATAAATCAGGGCTGTCAAGAGTGCGTTGCTACAGGAATTGGTAGATTTTAGTTTTGGGGGAAGAATGCACTTAACTTCAAGAGCAAAGCATTCCTTTAAAGATATTTCTACTGCATCCCCCATCCTTTTAAATATTTTTATATATGAAGCCCTATCACCATATAGATAAATATTTTTCAGAATCACTCTGGCAGGGGTGAGGACAGGAATTGGCCTATTGATATCTCAGCACTTCTGTTTCTAACCACTTTTTTTTTTTTTTTTAAATGCCACGAGACTTTGCTGTCAGCCTGGCTGGTGTTAATACTGCTACTCCATGATGCTTTCTGGCGGTTGTTCTGGCTGTCTGCTCGATGTCCTTGCATGGTAGATCTGGCCTGTGTGGCTGGAGACTGGAGGAGAAGCTTGCAATGCTGCCCTGTAAAATGCAAAACACGTACCTACCTGAGGGAAGGAGCGTGGGAACTATGCCTTAGTGGTAAGGCCTGAGAATAAATGAAAACAGGTAATACCACAAGGGGTAACAGGTGTCTTGTAGATCTTGGCCACGGACTGAATTAGTGCTGTTGGAAAACAACTGGAGGGAGAGTTTTGTGAAAACTGGTTTGGTGGTGGAGGTGGCCAGAATTTATCTGTTCACTCAGGACAACATTTCTTCTCTTTCCTCAACCACTAGCTGTGTTCTTGTCTCATCCTCACCTGGTATTACATTTTTGACATGCATTTTCTTGTAGCTGAGAGGCTGTTTTCATGATGCGTGCTCTTCTGAGAAGGTCACCGCAAGCTCTGCAGGCAGCATTCCTTGTTCCCACTGCATAGCTCTACTACAGTCTGGCCTGTGAGTGCAAACATGAATTTTCTGCTGTTGTTCTATTTCTCCCCCAAATACTTATCATAAGGTTTATTGAGGCTAGTGTGGGCTTTTTTTTTAAAGTTACAAAGTGGAATGGTGTACTGGGTCTGGCTGGGATGTTAACTTTCCCTGCAGCAGCCCATACAGTGCTGTGCCCTGCACTTGTAGCTAGAACAGCAGTGGTATCACACCGGTGTTGTGTCTGCTGCTGAGCAGTGCTGGCACAGCATCAAGACTCTCTCTGACCCTCCTAGGGGGTGGGCAAAAAGTGAGAAAGAAACATCAGCAGGGCAGCTGACCTAAACCACCCAAAGGGATATTCCATACCAGATGATGTCACACTCAGCAATAAAAGGTGGAAAAAGGAAGAAGAGGGGAGGGGTGGGCTCTCGTGAAAACGTCTGTCCTCCTCGCGAACACCGGCTACGTGCGTTGAGGCCCTGCTTCAAGGACGTGGTCAAACATCGCTCATTTGTGGGAAGTAGAGAGTAATTTCTTTCCTCTGCACTTCCACATAGCCTTTACTTGTTTTGTTTAGTTATTCCCTTTCCCCCTTCCTCTTCCCCTTTCCCTTTTTTTCCCCTTTAGTTGAATTGTTTAATTAATAATAATATTTCCTTAATAATATATATATATATATATATTTTCTCTTTAATTAAATCATCCTTATCTCAACCCGTGAGTTGTTCTTTCCTTTACTTCTTCCCCTCCTCATCTGAGGAGGGGGAGTGAGAGAGCGGTTGTGGTGTTCAACTGCCTAGCACGGTAAAACCACCACACATGGGTAGCTGTGTTAAAGGATGGCATCAGACATGGAACAGTTTCTCTTTCAACCTCCCTAAAAGAAGACTCAAAATTTCATGTCAATGATGTTTTTCTAAGTGTTCAAATTCTCTGTCATTTAGAAACTAACCAATTGAACCCTTCCAACACTTATGAGAACTACCCTTAATCTATAGCAACAACTTCAATATAGTTTATCTTACTCTGGTAATAAATACATGCTACATGATCTAGTGTTTTAGAATAGTTCTGGGTATTTTTAAAATTAACATTCAACAAATTTTTAAAATCAACATTCCAGCACACTGCTGGAAGAAACACCATGGAAAGAAATTACATTATTAATCAAACCAAAGCACAGAGTTCTCCACATAGTGGCTTTAAAATGCCCAAGATAATCTTTAATTGTAATGTTACTGAAAATAACAGTGAGAAACTTTGTACTTGGTGCTTAATTAACTTACATTGTGTGTTCAGTGGTTTATGTGAGATAGTGGGACCAAAATGCAAGTGTGATGCAAGGTGTTACCAGCAGTTGGTTTATCTATGATCTAATAATAAATTTAGACTTAGATTAATAAGCACTCTCTTAATTAAACAATCAGCGTCACTCCTTATTGCATGTTGATAGCTGATACCATTTCCATGTGTTGTCTTCTATTCAGCACTCATCTTTTCTTGTCAGGATTATCTCTCAAAGAAACTAGGTTTTAATGATTTTTTTTCCTCAGCATCTGCCATATAACTGATTGCATTTTCTTCTGCATTCCTTTTTTTCTAAGTCCAGGCTGCATTTTTTGCTGTCTGTGGTTGTGGAAAAAATTGTGGGAAATGTGAAGAATTTGACTTTATACAAAAAGCTGGTGGTCCTTCACATGGTTGCTGTTTGTGCCCTGGGCCAAGTGTAGAGAGACAGCAATGTCCCCCTGTTGGAAGGCAGCAGCCTGGGTGCTGTCCACTTTGCTTTTCCTTCTCTGGGGCACGTACCTAGAGGAGGGTATCCAGCTACAGACAACAGATACAGCTAATCCTGCAAGTGACAAGGCATTCCTGATGTACTCTTCCTGAGCAAGCAGGCATGTTGCTGCAGCTAGGTCCCAGCTGTGGGATTTCATGCTGCCAAAAGCTACTTCCACAACCAGTCGGTGCCTGGGCCCCCTGAAAGCCCTTCCCCCTTGGATTAGCAGATGTGCTCTCCTCTTCCCCCAGCACAGCAGCTCCAACCCCAGAGTTTACAACAACACCACATCTGCAGGATCTGGGCCAGGGCTCTCCCAGAACCTCTGCTGGGACCTGGGGTGGGATGGACAGCAGTGAGGGTGAGCAAAGATTTCTCTCTTAGCTCAGCTGAGCTCTCACTTGCCTGGATCAGGTGAGTGTTGGTGGTATCTTACAATATGCAGAGCTGCCTCTGTTTTATATCATGCATGGGAAATAATGCTGCCTCTTACAGGGCCTTGTGTAGCTCAGGAGATGCAAGGATACTGAGTGAGCAGAGTCTGGCCTCTAGTGGCCTGTTTGCAACAGATACTGGAAGTAGGGGCTTGGCTGGGCTGCGATAACTAGCTTGCTTGATAGCAGGCACCAGGTCAGGTGAGGTGAAACCGCACAAACAGCACTGTGGGTGTCTGTGTTTTGCAGTGGAAGAGCTGTCAGTGTAAGGGGTGTAGGTTTTTTAAATGGTGCTGCAATTGAATCACCTGTCACAACTGTTGCAAAAGCGTTGGCACTTCTGTTAAACACAGTAGAATTTTCAGTAAACTAAGAGCTCTAATAGATCAGATTTTTCAAACAAGGGCAAAGTAAATATTATACTGGAGTTGCTTTATTAATATTTGTTTACTTCTCTATTTTGCAAAGCTCAGAGTCTCAGCAGAGACTTTGGCCACCCTGTGCATCTGAGATGCTCTCCTACAACTTGAATCTGTTTTCTAGCTGCAGTGCAGTCGGGTGTCAGAGGACATAAGTTTCCAAAGCTCCAGCCTGTCCCACTTGGCTTATAGCATGATCTACCACCTTCCATCAGGGAATTGCAAAAGCAAATATGGTCATCCTGGGCATGTTAGGTATGAAAGCAAGCCTTTATCCATCAGATGCTGTACACCTTGGAGACACTAAGTTCCCTGAAGTACAGACATAATAGCAACAAACAATGGCAGTGCTAGCAGTCAGTTTATCCATTTATCTGTGATCTTTAGTTGTAATCCTAGGTAGTATAAGCATTAAATGGGCAAGGTGTGGAGCAAGAGATGTTTTATCTTGTCTTTGGTTTCTGGGGAATGTGTGGAATATTACTGCATCCTTGCATAAATGTCCACATCTACGCTCTCCCACAGCCTGTGGGGTGCTTATATCTTGGGATAACTGGAAGAAAGTTGTTACTAGTGCTCACTAAGTGCAAAACATTCTTTGCAATAAGAAATGTTTGCAACTCTGTGCTGCTGACTCAAACATGAGCAAATTGTACAAGTGCGTGGGTGCAAAGCATGCCTTCCATGCCTGTCCATCGCACCCTTGACTCAGAGGTTATTTCCTCCAGAGGCATCTGGCCCTGCTTCAGCAGTGACTCAACTTGTTGATGACCCTGATCACCACAAATGACATCCTGGCATATTAAGGAAAGTTGAAACTGGCCCTGACGTTATCTTAAATGTGCTACAGCTAAGCAGCTACTTTGTGAACATCTGAGTCATTCCTGTAGCTGGGCCAGAAAAATCTTACTTAATTGGGAATAATGACTTCCACAGACAATGCTCTTCTGTTTTCCAACCAGAGCCCTGTGTTGTTTCAGGATCTTGGTGGCTAGGCTTGGTGGCTTCCTTACCCTGGACGAGAAATAAGCCTGGTAAATAAAGCAGAGCTGAACTCTCCTTCTGTCTCAGCCTAGCATCTGCTCTGGTGACTTAGCCTTAAGTGTGAGTGGAGCTCCAGGTTTTCTGCTTGAAATGAATGGTTTCTTGCACGTATCGTGCTCAACAATGAATGCCGCCTGCAAGAGCATTGCAGGGACTGGTTAGGACACATATAGGTTTTCAGAAGTACATAAACCAAATGCTGTAACATTAGTGCTTCTAAAAGTTGCATTGAGTATCACCCTTCAAAGGCTTTTTCAAAGGTCAGGTGTGTTTTTTTTTTTTTTTTTTTTTTTCTTTTTTTTTTTTTTCCTTCATAAAATTTCTGGATTTATTTGTAAGTTTATTTTCATTAAAATGGATGCAGATGCTTTCTGGTGAGTTTACCCCTGGAGACAGGTGATGTGAGAATGCCCTGAGGTGGTGAAGATGAAAAGAAGCTTAATCATCATTTGTTCTTCACTGTTTTGGGCTATAGGGAAGACTTAAACTGCTTTCTCTTCAGACTGGGGACCCTCATCCCTGTTCTTGAAGCTGTGCTTGGATGAGCGGGGAAAAATTAACTTTGAGTTGTACCTGCATAATGCAGGAGAAGCCTTTTTAACATAAACATCTGTGAACAGCAATCTTTGTAATAAGACTGGGAAACGGTGGTGTCTCAGAAGTCCCTGAAAAGTTATGGCTAGCCAAAGCTGACTTGGGCCAAGTTACATTTTCAGTATCTTTATATTTAGTCACAAAAAAAAATTTCCTAGCTGATTCCCAGAGAACTTTGGTTGTTGCCTGGAAAGAAACAGGTTGTCTTTACATATGGAAAAAGCAATAGCTTTTGGAAGAAAAGTATTCAGATGGGTAGACTAAGAAGTGATGGTTAACTGGCAAACAGTGAAAACAGCCTCCCTGTCTGGGCTGCTTGATGGAGGGCTCACTGCAGCAGCTTTGTGGTGAACAGACAATGTGCTCTCACTGCCTTTTGTGTGCAGATGGATGCCTGAGAGGCAGGATGGAGACAGCTTTGCTGGTGTACGAGCATGATAATGTCTGTTAGTCTGGGGCTAGGAAAAGGATCTGTGTGAGGGAAAGAATAGGGAGACAGTATAAGATATGAAAATAGACCCTTGTCTGAATGAGCAGTGTTTTCTAGCATATCTGCTCTTCACAGGCATAAACTCAATATCCAATTTATTTTGTAACATGAAACTAGTACCTTTGAAGTCCTCTAACTGAACGAAGATTTGTTATGTTTGCATCTTCTCTACTAGCTCAGACCTCTTTGTTCTCATCTGGCATTCTGATTTCTGCATTAGCTGATGCTCTGGGGAAAGGTAAAGAAAGAAAATTTATGTCTTAAAATGTAGTGCATCTGTATAAAGTGTGGAGAGCTGTGTGTGAGAAACACTTCTTTGTCTGTAAGGATGATCTGCCTGTGCAGTGAAGCAAAAAATCTGATTATTTTTGTATTCCAACCTTTATTATAGCTTGGGCAGCTCAAAGCATTACTAATGTAATTAAAATGATGCAACTTTTCCTAGGCACCATAACCTCTTTAATTTTTGGAGGCAGTGATTCACCCTGCTTCTATGTAGCCGTGTGGGTAACTTCTTTGTCCCACAACTTGCTTTCAGTGTAGTTGTGGGATAAGGGACTAACAGAGCGTCTTTGCTTTCTGACTTGATGCAGTGTAAAACCGATCGCTTGGCAAGGGCTTAGAGCTGTGCTTTTTCCTACTGTAAACCTAAGCCTCTTGAGAGCCAGGTCAGAAGCATCCCTGTTTCCTGAGATGGGTCAGGAGCACAAGGCGTGACTATTGGTGTATTTTGGCATATGCCACAGGGCTGGGTCTGCTGGGTGCCGGCAGCCGAGAGTAAAAGCAGGCAGAGCTGCAGCTGAGGCAGACCCTGCAGATGGCAGCAGACGAGCACAAAAAGCAGAGCATCCCCAGCCCAGCCGCAGCGGGAAGCTGCCGGGTGCTTTCATCAGAGTTGTGCTGCGGGCCCCAAGGACCCCTGTGGCCCGTGTTCGAGTTTGACACCTTGCATTCAGGCATGGCAGGGGGCAGATGCTTTGGAGGAAAGTGGATGGCTTTGAGGTGTGGGGGGAAAGGCCTTTGGTAATGAGCGCATACTACTATGTTTTCAGGTGACAGCCTTTGGGTGTCCTCTTATTGCTCATCTGTAAATACTGGCAGAGGGCCTTGAGCTGGTGTGTTGTTTCCTATGAAGCTTTAGCTGAGATGAATGCCCTTGCTCTCAGCTCAGGCCAAGGGATGCTCCCTAAAAAGTAGGGCAGGTTCCCTGATACCTATTAGAAAAAACGATCTAAGCCCATAGTTAGCACTTTCTATCCCAGGACATGAGTTCAGAAGCCTTCACGTGGGAGAAGGAGCTGAAGTCATGTCATGAGTGGTCACTCCACCACCTGGTACTGGGGGCTGTAGTTGCTGTAGCTAAAGGATAAGTTGCAAGAGCTGTAGGGCTCTCAATGTGCTGGGCCCCGACGACAGTCCTCCCAGGTGTGTTATAGGGTGGGAGGCAGGCAGCTTTTCCAAATTCCCATCACTTCTAGAGATGTCAGATGATCCTGGGAAAATCTTCAGCCAGCTGCTGAAGCCAGTTATGAGCCTGCTTTGCATGGTTGGCTTCTGTGCCAGGATCTAGCTCTGGGTGTCTGTTATGATTATTTATTACAGGGGGTGAATGTAATCATTATAGCAGGTTTAAGAGGCCGTTTACTGTATATAATATACCAAATAAAATCAGCAGTTATTAAACTGTTAGTAAAAGCACCCACAGCAATGGATCTGCTGTTCTGACATCAATCAAAGTAAGACTGCTATGAAAAAAGGATATAGCCCATGCAAAGCAACTCCTCTTTGGCAGCGTTTTTATTGTATCTCTTTAATACACATGCAGGTGGTAGTACATAACCTCTGGAAGATGTGCAATTAAACCATGTACTTATATTTACTTCAGAACTCATGCTAGTATACCAGTTTTATGTCTGAAGTCTTGTTTGTACTACTGGTTTCTCAAAATCACCATCAAAATTAAACAAAGGCAGTATTCTATATAATGTGGTTTATTGAGCATATTGAATAGTAATACACAGATCCATGGACCTGCGTGCAGCCAGATACCCCGAAGTCATGGCTGTAGTACTTGCTGGCTTGAAAATGAGCTTAAAAATTGAGTTGGCTATTAATGTAAGGGTCAGAAGGATGAGTGCTTTGCTTTGTAATTACCAAACTGCCTGTTGAAATCTAGAGTGCTCAAAGGCCAGCTAAGGGTTCCCCCCACTTCGTTTTAACCAAGTGATTTATCTGCTTTAACAAAAAGAGTCATCTGGCTCCTAATATTTTGCAGCACTGTGAAGTCAAAACAGTTACATAGTTTTATGAAAATGTGGAGATATTTTTTAAGTGGTGAATTTCAGAACCACTACTGTTAAGAATTTCCTGATGCAAGTTGATTTGATACTTAGGGTTGTCACAGTACTGGGGGTGTGGGAGTGAAGAGCAGATCACAGTACAAAACCTCAGCTGTGATATGAGAAGTATAAGGTTTAAATACCTTGGTTTGACTTGGGTAGAGACTGGAAGTAAGGACTGTCTCAGGTAAGTTCCTTTTAGTTAAAGGAAATTGCAAGATGTCACCTGTGGCCTCATGGTTGGCCATGTCTTATTTGCTTTAAATACTTAGGAGTTGGACAGGATCCCCAGTGGTCATGACTTCTTGGCACAAGGAATATTTGGATTTAAATTGTGGTTTTGATAATAACTTAAATACTTGTAGGCCAACAAAAAAGGCAGGTCTCACTTATCACTACACATTGGCTGGTACTTGAGCCCTTATTTTTGGAAGGAGGATCCTTATGAACTGGATTCTTCTGCAGAGTAAGTTTGGCTCTTTCACATCCTGTGATTGTTGGAGGCTCTGGGCCATCTTAGGCAATGCAAGTGGAATTGCACTGAAACTGGTCATTAAAATGCCAAGAATTTAATTCTCTAAGCTCAGCCTTTTGCCTTTGCTGAAAGTTGCTAACAGGTGAGGAAAGGGAAGCAGATGACTTGTCAAGGATGGAACAGCGCATTGAGTTTTAAATGACTCAACTTGGACAGATTGTTTTGGAAGCACTTCTGAATCAATATTTCCCCCCCTCCCCCCCCATTTCAGGTAAACTCAGGGTCACGTCCATGTGGTCATTTGTGTGCCTGTTGCTCCTGTGGTGCATTAGGTTGACTCAAGCTGCTTCTCATCGAGAAAGCATTTTTCATGCTACCTTGGCTTGAGAAAACAAGCTAGTGTGGCATCTTGCAAAGATGCGGGTGATGCCACAGTGCACATGGCACGCGTAGATGATATTTCTGCAGCCTGGGACACAAGAACACTGAAGAATGAAGAACAATGGCTTAAGTTGTTTGCATAGTGCTGTGCTTTGTAGGTCTGTAATGCTTGGGTGCTGGAGAGTGGGAAGTACAGTACTAATTTCCAGTGGATCAGAAAGTGTGGACCACTAGGAGAGGCTGGCAGCAGGCTGAGTGAGGCAAAAGGCAATGAAAAGAAGCATTGACATTGCTTCCAATAAAATTTCTATTAAGCCAATGAGACTTCTGAGTATTCACCATTTCCAGAAGACTGCAGGTTAACTCCCACGCATCCCCTCTTCCTGAACAGTGACTACCTACAGAAGCATTGTAAAACTAAGGTATAAGGATGAAGAAGGGCACCGAGAGATGGTGTAGGTCATCTCTGAGTCAAGACAGAATTGACTCTGAGCCACTGAAGGTATTTTAAATGGAAACAGCAATACAAATGGGCACACGGATGGATGGAAACTGAATTCAGAATATTTGTCACTGAAATGTACTAACTTCTTGGAGGGTGGGTTCTGGAGACAGTGCTAGTTGAAATGATGGCTAAGATGGTTGTTATCTGCTGCTGGATGTTTGAATTTCTTGGGCTCAAGAGAACTGGAGGTATCTTGTAAGTTAAGACTAGCTTGAGAAATCAGGAGAACTGTGTGTGTGATCGAGAAATAGGATGGAAGGAAAGAAGCAAAATAAAACGTGGCAGAAAAACTATAAGGTGCTTCACTTGAGCAGGTGTTATGTATTGCACAAAAGCAGGATAGGGGAGCAACTCTGGGTATAACCCTAATCCATCCTACAGAAGAGAATGTAGGATATGATGATGCATCACAAGCAAGATTTGAATTGGTAGTGCTATACCATAGGGGAAGGAGGCAAATAGCTTACTAGAGTGTATAGTAACAGATGACAATCCATCAGATAGGTGAAGCATTTGTACTTGCACTGCTGGAGTACATGGCGTTCTGCACAGAGCAC
Source organism: Oxyura jamaicensis (assembly GCF_011077185.1). Taxonomy (NCBI): domain Eukaryota; kingdom Metazoa; phylum Chordata; class Aves; order Anseriformes; family Anatidae; genus Oxyura; species Oxyura jamaicensis. Next base: position 88,759,627 of record NC_048893.1, read on the forward strand.
TCTGGGTTTGATGTGCATCTCAGGGAGAGCTCAGTGGAGAGCACAAGGGAAGGTCCAATGTGGAAAGCATGATCTGTGACAGAGGACAGAGTGAATTGACAGTATTTTGGTCAGAAAACATCACCCCGTGAGGAGTCAGGAAATGCCTTGAAGCCTGCATGAGGCTATTGTAGAGGAGGGAAACAATCTGTTCTGTCTCTGTGGTGGATAGACAAGACTTGATGGATCTGAATTGCTGCAGAGATTTAGGTAAGGTGGCAGGAGAAATTTGTGGTGATTAAGATGGAAAGGATGGGAAGAAGGATTCTGTGCTCTGAGCCATTGCAGTTTGCAAATTGGAGGTCTTCAAGGGTAGACTACACAGCAGCCAAGACTGACACCAGGCACCTATGATCCTACTGTTACAGTGCTTTGATAAGCTGTCTTAATGATTTTGAGCGTCAATTCCATCTTTCATCATTTTAAAACTTTTTCTCATTACAGGCAGACTTGGACACCCGCACAATGTGCCCTTGCCTGCCAGGTCCATTCCTCCACAGCCATCCAGCGCTGCTGGCTGAACATCCCCAGCTGTGTGGACTGTGACCATCTCGATGAAGGAACCCCTATCTGCTCCAGCACTCGCGGTGCCTTTGTGGCCTCCATTTTGGGAATAAAGCCAAGGGCCTCGAGGCTGGGGTTTCGCCGCCCCAGCCCGGCGGGGGCGGGGCGGTGGCGAGCGGCCAGCGGGAAAGGGGGAGCGGGGCGGGGCGGCCGCCAGGGGGCGCTGCCCGACAAGGAACGTGCCGCCGCCATTTTGGGGTGGCGGTGGGCTCGTCGGTACCCACTTTCCTTGTTAAAGCCCACGCGGGGAGGGAGCTCGGGCTACGGGCAGCCAAGTCGGGTCTGGGGGTGTCAAGAGGGGGCGGCTGGAGCCGCAGCACGCCTTGGTGGGTGACGGCTGCTGCCTCTCAGCCCCAAGGCTGCCTCCACCTCAGGGTGGAGGCTGGAACCAAGATGGCCGGCAGTGAGGAGGATGGTCATGCTCCCCTGTTTTGTGCCATGCCAGGGACTGGCAGCTGACTGCTGTTAGGTATAAAAGCAGGCAGATGGGGAGAGCCAAGGCTGTTTAGAGATTGCCAGCATTGGGGTTAAGAAGAGTTCTTGAGAAGTCTTTTGCATGGAGGAAGAGAATAATACGTGTTTGTAGCCATCAGCCAAGAAGCATTTGTATAAGCTGTGGGAGAGGAACCTTTTCTGGTTCTTGAGAAGAGCTAAGCAGTGGAGGAGCTGAACAGGCCTATTTAGTAACAGCAGATCTGCTTGCTTCTATTAGGATCTGCACAATTACTGCTTGCTCCATCTTTGGAGAGCACATAGAATTAAATGATCTCATGGTGATCTGTTCCAGGTTGGACTAGATGATCTTGAAGATCTTTTCCAACCTTAATGATTGAGTGATTCTCCTAGTCTTGAATACCTGAAGTTCGTTAAGAATATTAGTTCAATTTTCCAATTAGCTGTTCACACTTCTGAGGAGCTTAATATGTAGGTGACATTTTCATTACAAGAGTACATTTCCATGCCTTCAGATTATAGACGCTTCCCACCTTCCGGAATGAGTTTTAGAGCATTTTGTAAGTGAAATGTAAACTCTGTCACTGAGTAATGCAGGCATGTCTACCTGCCACCTCCAGACCAAATTCTTAAAATGTGGTGTGGTTATCTGTTGTTCAATACTAAGATGTATGGCATGAGAATCTTTCATTGTAAGAGCACTTCCAAGTACCGTCACCTTCTTGGGTGGGGAGCAAAGCCTCAAGTCTCCTGTTCTTTTGGTTTGCTAGGTTGTTTTGTGTCAGGAAGTGTAGTTGGGATGCATTTAATATCCTTTAGAGCAGGATTCTATAGGTCTGGAACACGTTTTGTTTTATGTGACCAACTGGTCCCAAACTGCAAGCTTAACTGCAAGTGTTGCTTTGTATCTTTTGGGTTCTCTTGAAAGGAAGCATTTTGCTATTAATGCGTTTTCTACCACGCTTAATATGAATAATAATGATCTCATTAAGGCTGACAGACCTGTCCTTTTTAGAAACTTAATTTTAACATGGGATGATTTGAATTTCTGTAGATAAATTGTTAGCCTTGAGTGAGTACAAATTTGTAGATAATTAAAATCAGGATTAGTGAAAGAAGAGGTGAAGAATGGGGTCAGAGGCAAACCACTGTGGGTCACACGCCATCAGTTTTGCTCTCACATTTTTGTGATGTTCAGAGCAAAGTTTTTGATACTGCTGGTCAAATTAGTTTCTAGTAGTTTAGTGCACTGAGTTTCTCTTAAGCATAGTTCTACCTCAGTGATGCAGATAAAATTTCTCACTTTTAACTAAAGAGTTTAAATACACGTAGTGTTCTACTACCTTTATATGAATGTCTCATGGTCACGTGAAATTGGTGGAAGGAGCTCAATATATTTCAAAGAAAATACTCTCTGGGTTGTGATGTAAGGTATATATTCTAAATTCATTTGGGATTTACTTATAGATAGTGATTTAAGTATTTTTCCTCTCCTGATCATGGCCTATGTTACCTTCTGGCAGCCATTTTATTATGGGTGATGAGAAGTATCCAATGTAGTTAGAAATAATGGAACTGTTATTCTTGCAATACAGTAAAATGCTTGAGGAAACTTGCAAAATTCATGTAGCTTCATTGTTCAAGGAATGAGATAATCATTCATGAGAAGTCCAAGGTTTTGACACTTCAACTGCCAGTAGACTGTAGTGGTCCCTAGCTTCCTACTTCGCTATAGTGCAATATAGTCAAGGATAAACATTGGAAAATGTGAGTTGCACACTTAGAGTTTGTGGTGAAGAGTTACTTCTCACTTCTGGGGTGTAACAATTGATCCAAGTTTATCCCTTTTTAATGTGCCTCTGTAGTATTGCTACCAACCTAATGGTTTTAAAATGCTGAACAGACCTAACCCTACTTTCCAATATTTTTCTACTTTAGTGGAAAACAACACAACTTGTAAGTAGAGAATGTTTCAACAGGGAGCTGAGTATTGTATAGAAGTGGCAGAACTGGTACACTCAGGTCTGGTGTTGGGACTTTCTCAAAGGTGATGAACCCTTTCCAGTTTAAACAAGATTTTGGGGCCAGACATTGGAATTTGGAAGAAACTACATCTTAACGTTTGGGTAAAATAACTTGTAAATATCACTGAAAGTGTGCCTGATGTGTCACTTGAGCCACTCTGTCCCAGGCCTGTAGCTCTGCATGGGGTTGTTGTGGCCAAAGTGTAGGACCCGGCACTCAGCCATGCTGAACCTCATCCCATTGGCCTCTGCCTGTCAACCCATCCTGCCCAGGTCCCTCTGTGGGGCCTTCCTACCCTCTGGCAGATTGACGCTTCCCCCAAACTTGGTGTCATCTGCAATTTGTAGCATTCATTGGCTGCTGTCTCTTCTGGTATCAGAAGATCAGTGAAAAGCAGAGCTCTATTGGTTATTTCATGGAATGTCCGAGTTGGAAGGAACCCACAAGGATAATGAAGTACAACTCCTGGGTCCCCAGCCGACCACCCAAAAAAACAGACCATGTGGGAGAGTGTTGTCCAAATGCTTGTTGAACTGCAGCAGGCTTGTGATTATGATCACTGCCTTGGGAAGCCTGTTCCAGTGCCTGACCACCATCTTGGGGAAACAGAATCACAGCATTATTTAGGTTGGAAGAGACCTCCATGATCACCGAGTCCAACCTCTGACCTAACACTAACAAGCCCTCCACTAAACCATATCCCTGAGCTCTACATCTAAATGTCTTTTAAAGACCTCCAGGGATGGTGACTCAACCACTTCCCTGGGCAGCCCATTCCAATGCCTAACAACCCTTTCAGTAAAGAAGTTCTTCCTAACATCCAACCTAAACCTCTCCTGGTGCAACTTTAGCCCATTCCCCCTCGTCCTGTCACCAGGTATGTGGGAGAACAGACCAATCCCCATACTACAGCCTCCTTTCAGGTACCTGTAGAGTGCAATAAGGTCGCCCCTGTGCCTCCTCTTTTCCAGGCTGAACAACCCCAGCTCCCTCAGCCGCTCCTCATAAAACTTGTTCTCCGGACCCCTCTGTAGACTCCCCCAAAGGGGTCACCAGCTTTGCTGCCCTTCTCTGGACTCCCTCAAGCACCTTGATGCCCTTCTTGTAGCAAAGGGCCCAAAACTGAACACAATATTCAAGGTGTAGCCTCACCAGAGCCGAGTACAGGGGGACAATCACTTCCCTGGACCTGCTGGCCACGTTGTTTCTTATGCAAGCCATGATGCTGTTGGCTCTCTTGGCCACCTGAGCACACTGCTGGCTCATATTCAGCCGACTATCAACCACTACTCCCAGGTCCTTCTCTGCCAGGCAGCTTTCTGACCACACATCTCCCAGCCTGTGGCTCTGTTTGGGATTGTTGGGCCCCAGGTGCAGGACCCGGCACTTGGCCTTGTTGAACTTCATACCGTTGGCCTCGGCCCATCGGTCCAGCCTCTCCAGATCCTCCTGCGGAGCCTTCCTACCCTCGAGCAGATCGACACACGTACCTAACTTGATGTCGTCTGCAAACTTGCTGAGGGCACACTCGATCCCCTCATCCAGATCATCGATGAAGATATTAAAGAGAACTGGCCCCAGTATTGAGCCTTGGGGGACTCCACTAGTGACTGGCCTCCAACTGGATTTGACTCCATTCGCCACGACTCTTTTGGCCTAGCTGCTCAGACAGTTTTTAACCCAACGAGGTGTATGCCAGTCCAAGCCATGAGCAGCCAGTTTCCTGAGGAGAATGCTGTGGGAAACAGTGTCAAAAGCCTTACTGAAGTCGAGGTAGACCACATCCAAAGCTTTTCCCTCATCCACTAAGCATGTCACTGTCATAGAAGGAGATCAGGTTAGTCAAGCAGGACCTGCATTTCATAAACCCATGCTGACTGGGCCTGATCTCCTCCTTGCCTTGCAAGTGCTGCTTCATGACACTCAAGATAATCTGCTGCATGAGCTTCCCTGGCACTGAGGTCAAACTGACAGGCCTATAGTTTCCCAGGTCAACCTTCCGGCCATTCTTGTAGATGGGTGTCACGTTTGTTAGCCATCAGTCAACTGGGACCTCCCCTGATAGCCAGGACTGCTGGTAGATGATGGAAAGTGGTTGGCCAGCTCTTCCGCCAGTTCTCTCAGTACCCTCTGGTGGATCCCATCCGGCCCCCGTCAACTTGCGTACATCTAAGTGCAGTAGCGGGTTGCCAACCGTTTCCTTGTGGATTGTGAGGGCCATGTCCTGCTCTGCATCCCCCTCCACCAGCTCAGGGTAATGCGTATCTAGGGAACAGCTGGTCTTGCTGCTAAAGACTGAGGCAAAGAAGGTGTTAACCACCTCAGCCTTTTCCTCATCTCTTGTCACTAAGTTTCCCGCCGCATCCAGTAAAGGATGGAGATTCTCCTTAGTCCTCCTTTTTGTGTTAATGTATTTATAAAAACGTTTTTTGTTGTCTTTAATAGCAGTAGCCAGACTGAGCTCCAGATGAGCTTTGGCCTTTCTAATTTTGTCCCTATAACATCCTTATAATCCTTCTGAGTGGCCTGCTCTCTTTTCCAAAGATCATAAACCCTCCCCCCCCCCCCCCCCCCCCCCCAAGCTCTAGCCAAAACTCTCTGTTCAGACAGGCTGGTCGTCTTCCACACTGGCTCGTTGTTGGGTACGTGGGGACAGACTGCTCCTGAGAGAAGAGATCAGTGCTTTCCCTTCTGCTTCCCCTTGTGAGGAAGTTGTAGACCATGATGAGGTCTCCCCATAGTCTCCTCTTTTCCAGGCTGAACAAACCAAGTGATTTCAGCCACTCCTCATGTTTCTTCCCCTCTGTGTTGGTTTTACTCAGGTGGGCAGCAGAGCCCCACCACAACCCAAACAAAGGGAAAGGGGGAGGAAATATAATGAAAGGGGCTCAAGGGTTGAGCCTAAGGACAGGGAGATTACTCATCAGTTATTGGCATGGGCAAAACAGAGTCAAAATAAGGAGATTAGTAACAGGTCATAAAATTTTCTAACAAGATAGAGAAGTGAGAAACAAAGAAAAACTAAAAGCACCTTCCCCCCATCTAACCTCTTCTACCTCCTCCCCCCAAGCAGCACACAGGAAGGGGGTTGTGGTCACTACCTGATGCTTTGTCTTTGCTGCTCTGTGTGGGGTCCCTCCCGCAGGATGCCATCCTTCCCGAAGTGATCCTGTGGGGGCTGCCCACAGGCAGCAGCTCTTCAAGAACTGTTCCCATATGGGTCCGTACCATGGGGCCCACCTGTCAGGAGCAAACTGCTCCAGCACAATTCCCCTGTGGGCAGCAGCTCTTGCCATGTACCTGTTGCTGTGTGGTCCCCTCTCCATGAGATGCAGCTCTGGCCTGCAGTCTGCTTTGGTGGGGATTCTCCACAGGCTGCAGCCTCCTCCAGGCCACATCCACCTGCTCCACCGGGGGCTCCTCCATGGGCTGCAGTGTGGAGATCTGCTCCCTGTGGGACCCATGGGTGCAGGGGGACAGCCTGCTCCACCAGGGGCCTCTGCACAGGCTGCAGGGGAACTGCTGCTGCCTGCCTGGAGCACCTCCTGCCGCACTGAGCTTGGCGGGCTGCAGGGTGGGTTCTCACTCATCACTCTCGCAGCTGCTGTTACACAGCAGTTTTTATTTATTTATTTATTTTTAATTTTCTTAAATCTACTCTTACAAAGGCACAAACAACATTGATTATTGGCTCACCTCTGGCCAGCAGCAGGTCTCTTCAGAGCAGTCTGAAACTGGCCTTTATCTAACAAGGGGCAGCTTTTGCCAACCCTGCAGCCTTCTGCTGCTAAAACCTTGCCACATAAACCCACTACACTCTCTAGACGCTTCACCATCTTTGCCCTGCTTTGGATGCTCTCTAGCAGTTTAATGTCTTATATTGTGGTGCCCAAAACTGCACACAACATTCAACATGAGGCTGCTCCAGAGTAGAGGATGACAATCCCTTCCTTTGACCGACTAGCAATGCCATTCTTGATGCACCTCAGGATACAGTTGACCATCCTGGCCATCAAGGCACACTGCTGGCTCATGTTCAGCTTGCTGTCAATCAAAACCCCAAGTTCCCTTTCTGTGAGGCTGCTCTCCAGCATCTTGTCCCCCAGCGTGTACATATAGCCAGGGTTTCCCGTTCCTGGGTGCAGAATCTGGTGCTTACTCTTGTTAAAATTTGTATTGTTGGTGATTACCCAACTCCTCAATCTGTCCAGATCTCTCTGCAAGGCCTCACCACCCTTGATGGAGTCAACAGCTCCACCCAATTTGGTACTGTCCACAAACTTGATCAAAAAACTTTAAAGTCCTTTATCCAAATCATTTATGAAAACTGAAGAGAACTGGGCCCAAAATGGAGCCCTGGGGAACCCCATTAGCAACTGTTGGTCAGCCTGATGTAACTCCATTTAAAAGAACCCTCTGGGCCCAACCCATCAACCAATTGTTGACCATTTTATCATGCTTTAATCAAACTGTATTCTAGTCACTTTGGCTGCAAAGATACTGTGAGAGACAGTATTGAAAGCTTTACTGGAATTTAGAAGGAATACACTGACTGGTTTCCTTTGGTCAACTAGCTTGTTGATCTTGTCATAGAAGGCAATTAAGTTTGTTAGACATGTCCTTCCCCTAGTGAACCCATGTTAGCTTTGTCCTTTAGGTGTTTTCCAATAAGTCCCAATATGATCTTCTCCATAACTTTATGGGCACTGAAGGGAGACTGACAGGCCTATCATTGCTAGGTTCTTTGTTCTTGTCCTTCTTGAGAACTGGGACCCCATTTTTACCTTCTAGTTGACTGGGACCTCCCTGGATTCCCAAGACCATTGGAAAAAAAATGAGAGAGGTCCTTTGGTGACATCAGCCAGCTATTTCCCTTTTATCTAGCAGCCCTGGAGTTGTAGACAAGTGTTCATTGTGAAGGCCACAGTGTGGCCTTGTGACACTGAAGAGCTCAGCCATAGTGCTGGGATCTGGTTATTCTGTGAGGTGAGGCACTGAGGCCTCTCCTATAGCTTGGGGAATGGGGATGGGGGACTAGGGGGTGGGTAGGTGGATGTTAGGCTCCAGTAGGACACATGAACCTCTCTGAGGGAGTGAAATGATAAGAAATTACTATTTTTAGTTGGTTTCTGATAGCTACAGTTTCCATGGTGGAAGGCTTATTCCATTTCTGTTTGAAGGAGCTGAACCTTTCCTCAAATTCTTTATAATAAAAAGAAATAAATGGAAGTGCTTTTTGTCACTGTGGTTGCTTGCCATAGGTTGAAGATAACTGTGTGTGTGTATGGGTGACTGAGAAGCTTTTTCCCAACTAACTGTGATTTCCTTGTTTATTATTTTTTATGGTGCAAAGTGGAAGGTCTCCTAGACAAGGTATAGAGGAGGCAAATAGCAGTTTATATTCCACTGTATGTTTCACAGACGTGTTAGCAGTCTGGTTCCTGTCCCATGCATCATCTCAAGGCCTTATGGTAAGGAATTTTCTCTGTATCTTCTTCCATCTTCATTGATTGAGATGGCATCTACTGTAGCTACGTAGTTTCTGCCCTGATCTCTGCAACATATTTTTCGTTATTCAGGAGGGTGTAGCTGAGTTACTGGGTCACAGTTATGTAGCTGTGTGCTGACTTTCCCTCATTCCCCAAAAGTGAAAAGCGTGAACTGGAGAATATTGGGCACGTACTGAGGGACCCAAAGCCAGAGAAGCCCTTGTGAGGGATGTTTTGTCTGCGTAGAGAAAGATGAGCGTTTGAAAGTGGGCAGCTGCCAGTATCAGGGTGCTGTGTTTGTGGGTGTAGCTCATTTCTGAATCTTGCCCTGTGAAGAGAGAGAAAGCTGTGGGGATGGATGTTGGGAAGGAATACAGAAGAACTGCTCTTACAGCAGGGATGCTTGGATGGTACGGTGATTGCCCCAGATTCTGCAGGCTTTTAAGCCTGCTTTCCACTGATGCTTTGTAGAGCTATTCTGCAAAAGCTGGATTTCTTCTGGTTTAGCTCTTCACTTACACCCTTATGATAATTTCCATAGTTGTCTTTGGAGAATAATTGATTAGCTGCTTTATGTGTTTAGATTTATTGGACATCATATGTGGATATTGGCTTTTAAGGTGTAGCTAAAATGAAGCCAGGGCACAAAACCAGTCAAGTAGGACAATTACTTCTGTTAATTTCTGGAGTTTCCATGCATTGTGCTGTTTATAGCAATGTGTGCTTATGACTTATGAGAAAACGTGAATTAGAAACTCAAGGTATTTCTTCCGTGGTGACTTAGTTTGCAGTAATTCCTGCTCAACCCAAGTTCCTTGCAAATAAAGAAGAGGTTGAGTCCTATGAATTTACTTCTTTTATTATTTTAAAATTGCTCTTGCAATTGTTGTAAGTGCTTGGAAAGCAAGTTTAGAACATTATTAGAAACTTGTCCCTGAGGGCATGTCTCTTACAGAATTACCAGTGGGTAAGAGCTGGCTGGGGAGGGAAGCATTTATACTGAAACAGCAAGGACGGAAAATGTTTTAAGTAATACAGTACTGAATGTATGACCTGGTGCCCCTTGACTGTCATGGGAAATGAATGGCACTCTGCCTAGCAAAGGATTTAAGTCCCCTTTCACCTCCCTTATTTGTGCACTGGCAGTATTTTTTTATTTTTTATTTTTTGCCTCTAATAATTCTTAAGGTATTAGGCATAATAGTCTCCATCTGAACCTTTTTAAAGATGGCAGATATTTATGGATGTTCTGGTGAACTGGGGTCTAGTTTTCAGCTTTTCAGCATTCTCTCCCCTGGCGGTTTGTCACACGGCACCACAAAGAACTTTCTTCACCTCTCTGAGAGTTTGTGCAAAACACTTTTCCACCTCTTAGTTTTGAGCTGCCACAGAGTAAGTTCCCAGCAGAGATCTAGCTGTAAAGGTCTCTGTGCATAGGCTGTAGGATCGAAGGGCAAAGAAATGTCTGGTTGCAGGGGGAGGAAAGGAAGAGAAGGCGAGACCTGTCTTGTGGCCTCTCTAGTTCTTTAAAATGATTTTGGGCTACTAACTTTTGTATTTTTGGCTGTTGATCTTCTGTTAAATCTACACAAGAGGTGACTGCAGTCCTGAGGAGCTAGTGTCAATGCTGTTGATGTGGGGCTGGGAATCTTCCTTATGGGCCCAAACAGTTTGTTAGATGCCCAAGTAAAACCTTTTAAGAGCTTTGTGCGGGTGTGTGAATGTATGGTGTAATCCTCATTCCTTTTTTTTTTTTTTTTTTTTTTTTATTGCAGTAGTGCTTTCCTGAATGAAAACCCTTCCTACCATACTATTTGTTTGTTAAACCTGTTTCCATTTATTCTCTGTGTTCAGTTTTCACGAGGGCTGGAAACAGTTTTTTTAAATAAGCTTGATTACTTTGCTCATTCAGTTTACTGAATCCGCAGCCTTCGTCTCGGTGCTGCACAGAAAGGTATGCTTTCCTTAAGTCCTTTCAAACTGTCAGTCTGCAGGGGAATATCCTCATACACCCTTTTTTGAAAAGGTGACCTTCCCGATACTGAGATGGTAGAGCAGGCCAGCACCCCAGAAATCTCAGTGGATGCAGACTGGCTAGGATAGCTTTGTCTTTTTTCCCCTCTTCCACTATGAAAAGGTCTGCCAGTCTTAATTATGAGCCCTAGATGTGCATCTTGAGGTTTGCAGCATCTGGAACACAGTGCAATAATTTCTGTTCTGCGTGAGGCATGCAAATAAGTGGCAGCTTGAACTTGCTCTGTTCCTAATGGTGTCTGTCTCTTTTGAATGCATGCTGCCTCATCAACCCTTACAGATATGTGCCGCCTTGTTGCAACATGACAGACAGGTTTTCAGATTCCCTTAGCTTTTAAAGCAGAGGGATGGATTCTCTTAAGGTAAACCTTACATGGCTTCCCGAATTAAATCACTATGTTCTAATTGGACAAACCCAAATGAGTTGGGTAGCTATGCACAACAGGGGAGAGAAAACTGGAGTTTAAATGTTTCACTCATTGGTAATATTCATGGATGATGTTCTTCGCAGGACTGTACTTTTGCTCTTGCTTCTTAGTCCTGTCCATCATCTCATATATTGCTGAGGATAGCTCTCTAAGTGGAACAGCTGTGCCATCTGCCTCCAGCATTATTTCAGTCCTCACTGTTTTTGGATAAATTTCATGAAGTGTATTGCACATACAAACATTTAATTGAACAAATGGGAAGCTTCTCCAGTTAAGAAGGCTTTGCAAATGACAAGCAGTGTCCAATTTCCATTCTAATGGTTTCTCCGGGGCTTTAAAGTATGTGTGAATTCATCTAGTAGGGGCTGACAGTGTATTTGAGGCAGATGGCATTGTTCTGCAAAGAAGAAATGTAAGTGGCTTTTGCTATAAATCTTATTTTTTTGGCAAAGGGTTGACGTGATAAAGATGTGAGTATTACTGAGAGTGCTCTTTAATAATTATAGTACCTTATGTTTTCCCTCAAGAATATGGTTAACTGACTAGAAAATCTGAGTTTTTACGCTTAACTATAACAAACAGAAACACCCCTTTCTGTCTACAGCGGAAGATTGAAGAGTAGGCAGGTTATTAAACAAAAAGACAGACGTCAGTCCTTAGAGAAGCATCATAACTCCAGAAGGGTGTTGGACTTGGTGGAAAATGCATGTTCATGACAGTGTGCTTTACTGATCAGAAGATTGTAAAATCGTGTAGACCTAACCCTGTGTATATTATTGTGGTAGTTTTACCTTGCTAGGCAGCTGAACTGCAGCACAACTGCTCTCTCACTCCCCCTCCTCAGAAGAGGAGGGAAGAAGAAAAGGAAAGAAACAACTCATGGGTTGAGATGAGGGTAATTTAATTAAAGGAAAAATAATTAAAGGAAAATTATTATAAATGAAATAACTAAATGGGAAAGGGGTAAAAACAACAACAACAACAACAACAAAAAACAAGCAAAGGCCGTGTGGAAGTGCAGAGGAAAGAATTTACTCTCTACTTCCCACAAACGAGCGATGCTTGACCACGTCCTTGAAGCAGGGCCTCAACGCACGTAGCCAGTGTTTGGGAGGAGGACAGATGTTTTCATAACGAGTCCTGTCTGCCCTCTCCTTCCTTTTTCCACCTTTTTATTGCTGAGTGTGACATCATATGGCATGGAATATACCTAGGTTTGGTTTAGGTCAGCTGCCCTCGTGATGTTCCCTCCCCACCTCTTGCCCACCCCCAGCCTGCTGGGTCCTGGGGGCTTGGAGGCAGTCCTGATGCTGTGCCAGCACTGCTCAGCAGCAGACACAACACCGGTGTGATACCACTGCTGTCCTAGCTACAAGTGCAGAGCACAGCACTGTATGGGCTGCTGCGGGGAAAGTTAACATCCCAGCCAGACCCAGTACAGTCACCTGCTTTTTAAGGCAGTTAGAAAATAGGTGATTGGAAGATGCTTAAGCTGTTCCTCTTTATGCTGGTGGGTTTTGCCCAAAGCTTCAATGCCTTATACATCCTAATGCTTATTGAAGGCTCAGCTGTGAAGCAGTTTCACAGTCATCTGACTGAGAGCTAGTAACACAAATGGTGGGTGAAAGGGAAGGTGTTACTGGATGAAGTGGAGATGAATATATCTACGGGATGGATAAGGTGGGAGGGTCTTGAATCTTGATGTTCGCCTGAATTTGCATTCAACCAATGCATGGAAGTAGGATGTCTAATATAAATTCAGCTATTGTTCATAGCTTTGAGACATTTCAGGGATTTACTAGTGGAATAAAACTGAACAAGTATACATTTGTGTTAGTGTTCCTTATCTGTGTGAGGACAGCTCTCACTAGCATGAGCAGTAAGGATGGGCAGCTGTGATCTGTGTAACTGAGAATGTGTTGTGTTTGCCACAGACTGTGTCAAAGCCATGTTTCCCACACCTTTGTTTTTAAGGTTGAAGTACTATACTCCTTCCCTGATGCTTTCTTCCACAATATACCCTTAAAACTTTACTGTCATTTCTTCTTAACTCAGGATTTGGATTTATGGATGGATTTTGTGGCTGCTGGTGTCCTTATTGTAGAGCTTTTACCTTGCTAGTCTTCCACTATGTCTCTAACTGGAAACCTCTGAACAGCTGAGCTCTGGAGCTCATTTTCTAGTCTATCATTATTATTATTTTTTTAAAAAAAGAGGGGAACAGAGGGTCAAACATACTGCACACCTTGGAGGGATCAGCTCTTGACAAAGAAATGCAAGGAAACTTGAATCAAGTTCTAAAACTTGCACTAAGAATTTAAAAACAGAACACCCCCCATATCTGTTGATCTGATGTGAAGTCCAGGTTTATGTACTTGAATTTATAAAACTTTTGAATATTGGCATATGTATGTCTGAAATCTTAAAATATGCTTGTCAAAATATTTTCTAAGAATAGGCTTGGTTATTGAGTCTTCAGACAGCATTTTTTGTTGTTACTTGAGACGGGTTTTTCTAGTGAGTTATGAAGCCCTGGAAAAAAAAGACAGACATAATGGAAACATTGACAGATGCCTTAACTGCTGTAGTGTTGGCAGGCACCAACTTTGTGTTCATAAACCTTCTCAATAATTCTTATTCTAACAATAATAAGCAGGTATTGACTTCTGTTGTATTCAGCATCAAGATTTATTGACCCGAGAGGTAAATAGTGGTGAGAGTGAAGCCAGGGTCAATATAACCCTCGAGGGACTGTTAATCTTCTGTAGACTGAAAAAGGGAGTCAATGTTGCTATCGTTACGTAATTCCAGTGTAAAAATATCTATTATGTGCACACGCGAAGGAAAGGAGAAAAAAGCTACCAACAAATATGTAGCTATTTCACTGCTGGTGTCTGTGTATAGCATTTAAGTCATGATTGCTTTTCATTAAAAAAAATAAAAATCTTTTGTAACACAGTCTGGGTTTGGACCAAAAGCTAAGGAGATCTATTAATGGGAATGGCATTCCCCAAGTGTTATTTTATTTTATTTAACCTGTGGACATAATCCTGACATGTGCTCAATGCCTTGGTCTTAATGCAGCATGCTCTGGGAGTGGCTGCTCTTGCACCAGAATAACCAAGTGCTGGCTGCTTTGTGGGCTTGGGCTCCAGTGCTCACAACAATGCAGGGTCAGGCCTGCAGTGTATCTGCTAAATTGATCAGCACAATGTCTTCCTGAACGAGTAAGTACCTGAATTTCAGCTGAGCCCTGATTTTAAGCATTGTGCTCTCTGCTTCTCTCCCAAGGCATATAGGTTCTACTTTTCTAACCAAGCTGAGATACAGAACAAACAACCTTAAACTAGTGAACTTGAGAAATATTCAAGTTCTGTGAATTCAGTGCCTTCAAAAACAGCTATGCATTTTTGGAGAATGTGATGTGCGTAATGTTGGAGGGGTTCTGCTGGTTCACTCTGCACAGCAGTGGGTAACAGCAAAAAACAAAACAACAACAACAAAAAAAGGCAACAAAATGTGGGGTTACACTTATGCCAGGGAACCGTGTAACAAATTCGTGCAGACTATATGGTCTTGCTGTCTGCAGTAGAGAGGTGGTCAGCCTGGAAGTTGGTGCTGGGCTTCTGAAATGAGGGAAGCGATTTTGAGAACCTCACAATTTCTACCCCCTTCCTTGGTGCTTCAGCCAGGTTTGAAATGAGGAGGCTTTTCATACTGCTGTTGTGATTTGGCCTTTTTCCTGCTGTGTGCATGTGAGATGGGATTTGCCTTTTGATGAAGAGCCCTGCTAGCCCTGCTGCTGTGGTTAGTGAGTTTGGTCACACTCCCTGATGTGCTTTCTGGGGGAATACTGTCAGCTTCTAAACAGCTAGGCAAAGATCCCATTTCACTAGGAAACAAAATTGCCTATTCCTGGCTCATGATTTGTTTTTCCTCTATTGAAATAGCAGCTTACTTTCACTCATTCACTTAGGGAGTAGAAATAATGTTGTGTGCCTTGGGAGCCTGCTCAAACACATTGGATAATAGGTAGGGATCAGTAAAAGCAAACAAGCTTGCGGACAAACCCTTAGGGTGAATTGCCTTCATATAAATTATTCACTGAATAATTTGTAGACAGTGAATACATATCGGCAAGGAATGGGTTTGGTTTGTGAATGAGTCATAAAGAGGAAATAGGTTTGAAATCAGCAGACCATTTACTCATAAGAAGTAATTGGACTGGCTCATGTTGTCCCTTAGGATAATCTGTAACTCTAAAAGAAAATCATGTATTTTAGGTTTACATAAAACTTTTTGCAATTGGTAACGTCTATGAATCTATACACACTCACATGTGTTCTGTCATTTGTATTTGGATGAGAAGTTTTAATTCAATTTTTAAAATAGAAGTATTACACTAAAATGACAAAGATATTGATATATCTTGCTGGAGCTGATACTCAGAAACATTCACGATAGCAAGACAAAATAGTGAGGTCATCATATAATATAAAAAAGCCTGTGGATTAAAAAAATATATATTGTTACTAGTCTTTGTACTTCATGCTTGCCTGAACATGAGGTGGCCAAGAAAGCCAACAGCATTCTGGCTTGTATCCAGATGATCTTGAAGGTCTTTTCCAACCTTAATAATTCTAGGATTCTAATTTATATGAATATCTGAGGGGAGGGCGTTCAGAGTATGGAGCCAGTGTCTTTTCAGTTGTGCCCAGCAACAGCACAAGAGTCACCGGGTACAAACTGAAACACAGGAGGTTTTGGCTAAATATGAGGGGGCACTTCTTCACTGTGAGGTGACAGAGCACTGGAGCAGGTTGCTCAGAGAGGTTTTGGAGTCACCTTCTCTGGAGATATTCAAAACCTGCCCGGGTGCCATCCTGTGCAATGTGCTCTAGGCAGTCCGGCTTGGCATGGGGTTGGACTGGATCACAGAATCACAGAATTGTAGGGGTTGGAAGGGACCTCAATTCTGTGATCCTGCGATTAGATGATTTTTAGAGGTCCCTTCCAACCTTGGCCATTCTGTGATTCATCTTCATATAGGCATTCCTAGAAAGAAATGCTTTTGAAAGTTGCGTGATTTTCAAGCCTGAGTCTTAGCATTTTTTTCAGGTCTGTTATGGTACAGCAATGGAATTAGATCTATGTAAAAATATATTAATATGGTGGTGCTGTGACTATGCATCTAGAGCTTTGGCAACTCCTGCTGACTCGTTTCTCTCCCTCTGCCCTGTTCTGTTTCTTGCTATTTGATTTTCAAGAGAGCTTTTGCATATGAAAACTTGTTTTATTGGCTCTTTAAATGTCAGGCTAATATTTTTGTGCTATACCTTGAAAGCCATCTGTGTTAGAGTCTACAAAGTGTGAATCAGACTACCAAGAGGTACTTTTCCATGGTTGTCTACAAAACTGGTAGTTTTTACACATTTTTTTTTCCATTTTCTTTGAGTGTTCATCTCTAGACTTGAGTGTTCATCTCTAGACATCTCTAGAGAGTGTTCATCTCTAGAACACTCTCTAGATCAGAGAGTGTTCATCTCTAATGGTAGCTTTCCATTATGAGGGATTATTTTCAACCCAGCCTTTTTATCAGAAGGTGGTTAGAGCAGAAAGAGAGGCTGTTTTGCCTGTTAATGCTGTCCAGAGAGCTTCCTAGAATTAAACGTTGCGTACAACATTCAGGACTTCGAAGAATGCTTCTATTTATCTAGATGTATGTTAGAAACAACTACAGATGGTTAGAAAACAAGAAGCCCTTTCATATTTCCTGCCTGGAATTACTAGACTTGAAATTTATAGTGTCATTGTAGCTAATTTTATTAAACTGTGAGTTTAAGCAAATTAGTATTTTCTGGAAATTTCAGGGAAGGAATGATACTTACTTCTGTAGAAATATTCTTATGCTGAGTGCTTTTTTTTATTTTTATTTTTTTATTTTTTTATTTTTTGTCTGCGAGAGGATTACTTGTTTCCATGTAGTTTTTTTCAGGTAGTTTTCTGAGACTCCGAGCTTATGGAATTATGTCAGGAAAAAAATGCAAAAAAAAAACAACCAAAAAAAACCCAACCAACCAACCAAACAAACAAAAACCCAACAACAATAGAACTTGTACAGTTCTTACAGGACTGGCACAATTCCTCTTTCCTGAATTAAAATTAGCTGTGTTTTAGGCAGGGAAATCTAGACTACAATAGACATCTTCTGAAATAGCCACTTCTGCATCAATTGTACATTAGGGAGGTAGGCATCCTATTTGTGACAAAACAATACTTGAAAAGGATTTTATGTGGAAGCTTCCTAGGCTAGAAGCTCTACCCAAGTGTTTATTTCTGTGTGTGTATTTGCATGTGTCTCTTGGTGCTATAAATTGTTGAATGTGTACCCTGTGGATCTGTCATGAGAATATCAGTTTGTCAAAAATTGATCAGCAGCCCATTACAGATTAATGCATTTACCTTTCGCTGTGGAATGGTAGCAGAGTTTTGTTTGAAAGATTGTTGCCTGTTCCTGGTTTTCCTTTTAAATACAAATGAGACTGAGATATGAATAACCCAGTAAAATGGAAGAAGTGCTTTTTCTAAAAGCCCAATATTTCAGTGAAAAGTGTTCATTTGTCTCAGGAGTTTCTTGGTGGAAATGCTGTTGCTGTTAGCACTAAATGGATGTTCAATTTCCAGGCTCATAGCAATGGAGGGAAAGAATGCTGCACCATATGACAGTGTGAGTCAGGCATGTGGCACTGAACTAAGAAATTCATGTGCCGAGCTCCACGTTAATCAGTTTCTACCACGTGGATCCCTCAGATTTGCTTTTCAGGTAGGCACTATCTATTTGGTGCGGAGAGCAGATGTGCATTTCCAACATATGGTATAATGAGAAAAATCCAGAAGATGGTAGAGTAGACAGTGCCCATATTTCATCTTGGGTTTGCAGCATATTGATAGCGTGCACAGCAATTCCTTCCCCTTTCCTGTCTGTTACTACAGAATGCCCCATCTCTTTTCTTGCACGTTACAGTGAGCAATCTCTAGCAGTTGGATTTTGCTGCCATCTGTCAGAGGCTCTGTTCCTTTCAGTTTTCACCTTCTCATGTTCTTCATGATGCTAATCTAGGAGCTGCACATAACTTGTCCTTTGTTTTTACTTTTTAAACAACATAAGGTCTTTCTTTGCATTAAAGTCCTGGAATAGCTTTATTCTGTTAAGGTCTCTTGGAAGTACGGACTTTACTCACTGAGTTCACCTTGGGGAACAAGGGCAGGCCAAGGGTGTTGTCAGCCTCTTAAGAGCACTGTTGTGCGCTTTCAATGTACTCACACTTCGACAGAGCAGTCAGCACCAAAGGTGGTAAGATGCATTGCTGATGTAGGCTGTGCTTATAGTGTTGGCTAAATTTACATTTGGATCCTTCGCCCCTCTAAAAAACCCTCCTGTTCTGCCTACGGAAGCCACAACTTCAGGATAAGATGTTATCCAAGTCTTCATAAAATCTCCAGAGCCCGAGCAGTTTGCTG
The DNA here is from genome assembly GCF_011077185.1 of Oxyura jamaicensis. Taxonomy (NCBI): domain Eukaryota; kingdom Metazoa; phylum Chordata; class Aves; order Anseriformes; family Anatidae; genus Oxyura; species Oxyura jamaicensis. Next base: position 88,778,180 of record NC_048893.1, read on the forward strand.
GAGCAGTGTCAGGCTGAAGAAGCGATGAGCTGAGTCACAGCCGCGCTGTGCTACTCCCCAGTTCTCGAGCTTGGGGCAGTAAGTGGAATAAGGCATTTTTTTCTCTTTCCTTGTGATGCCCAGCTCTAGCATAGGCTTGGAGGGGATGGATAAAACTGGTTATAGCCTCCAAGGGCTGTTTGTGCAGTAGGTAAGGTTTTTGCAAGTATGTGTGTTTATGCCAGCTGTTTGAGTATTCAGTTTGCTGGGAGTTAAAGAGTGGGTCTGTTAGCTCTCAGAAGTCTGACTGAAGACACTCATCTGATTAAAAAAAAAAAAAACAACCAAACAAAAAACCTGACAGTATCTGGGATCGTTGGGCTATGGATGCTGAGCCATGTTACATGTTGCTTTTTCATGGAAGATGAGTGCAGAATGGTACCTTATCTCCTTGCTGGCATGAATATGTCTGGTGGTGACTGCTGGAAGGAGCTTGCTTTCTTGCCCTTGCTCTGATGTCTTTCTGTACTTTTCTTTGAAATATGGAGTTAGCAAGCTTGTGAGCTAGGCTTCGCTTTTATTTGCTTAATGCTTTTGGAGGGCCCAAGAGTCTGCAATGCTGACTTGAAAATTGCCACTCATTAATCATAAAGTAGTGAGCTTCATGATTTGCACAACATGCGTTTGTAGTATTTGGTCTTGAGTGAACAAAGGCCTTGAGCGAACAAAGTGTTTCTTTGGCTTCAGAAGTATTTGGTACTACTGTGTTTGCCAGGCTGGTGGCTGTCAGCCAGAGGAGTAAGAAAGGAAGATAGTTGTGGTAGACTAACTTCTTTCTCCAAGAAAGAAAGGCAGCTTATGTTTGTATGTGTCCTGACAATGCTCAACTGGTATCCCTTTTCTTAATTGGAGGACCAATTATTACGGCCTTGAGGTTGGAGAAGGTTTTCATTGCAGAACTTCCTCATTGTTTGATAAAATGAAGTGGGCAGAAGTCAGAAAAAGGCTAGTTAAGGTTGAAAAGTCATTCTTATTTCTGTAGCGTTTTATTATACCTCGTATCTGTTCTTCACAGACACTAAGCACTCCACATGTGGTTGGCAACCAGTGCAATTTGTAATGCTGTCTGATCAGGAAGCCTCTGAATAATAAGCCAGTAACAGCATGTGCAAACATGGAGTGAAAAGATTATTTCCATAGCCTTGCATGTAGGCATTGCCAAGTGATTGGGTTAAATGAGGGGGAAATCAGTGATGCCTTCATATGGGTCTGTTTCCTCCCATCACAAAGCTATGGACAGAGTTCCCAAAGGAGAGCATAGTTTAGCAGTGTTTGAGAGATCACCTTGCTGATTTCTGCTTGAAAAGTGGGTCTGGCTGGGCTTCTCTGCCCTTCTCCTACTTTGTTCCCATTTGTCTCGCAATATTAAGGTGAGGGAACAAGAGAATTAGAAGTGTCATAACTTTTTGCTTTCTTGGTGTGACTGTAGGAGGCGGAGGAGATCAGGCCCTCAGCAGAGTTTTTTGTGATGTTTGTGCACTGTGGTCCATGCTCTGTGTGCTCCTGCACTCCTTAGTGCAAGCAGCCAACTGTTAGTGACACTGAGGCACAACCAGAAGAAGAACTTGCGGACAAAAGCCAGTAACTCAACTCCTTCACCAGGGGCTCTTGCTGATGAGAGATGGGTGAGGGAGGATTGAAAGGAGAAACTTAAGGGCTCTGGTGCCTCTGTCCCCTTGTGCATCATCTCTGAAAAGGGAGTTCTAGGGCCTTCTCTTAAATATATTCTTTGGTCTGTTCATCCCTTAGCTAGTGCCTTTACATGTGTCAGTCTTCAGTTGACGTCAACTTTTTTTTTTTTTTTTGTAAACGCCCTTTTATCATGGTACATTGCTGCCTGTCTCATCTTATAGATGTATGGTGGCAACCAACTTTCCTTTTGTTCTCTGCAGATGGAAGGAATGTGACACCAAGGTACTTTTCTGGTTTGTTACCGAAATTAACATATTTACTTCTCGGTGCCTTTCCCTCAGTGGTAGTGGAGTGATGGGAGTAATTTGCTTTGGTTCTTTAAATCTGCAGCAGGAGGCATCAGGGAGAAGCATATAAAGTACGTGTTCTGCAGCGGCACAAAGCTGGGAGAAAAGCTTCAAGGGTAATGTTCTGTCCTTAATCTAATAATGTTTCTTGTTCTGCATTAGCAGAAAATGACTCTTTCTGCAATCCTTCGCATTGCTATGTAATAAACAATAGCATAATACTGAAGATATGAAGTAATTTAATAAGTTCAGGCTTTGTTACAGATAATGGATAAGTATGCTCAGGAGTATAGTAAATCCTGAATGACAGTTTTACTTGATTACCAAGCCTGAATGCAGTGTTCCACAGCACAGCTTTACCGTAACGCTGTGTCATGCTGTAGGAAGGCTGATCACTCTCAGATCAGATTAAGTGGTTCTACTTCTACGGCCTCCTGTCTCATCAAATGTGACAGACTGTGCTTGGTCAATACCTGGGTGGAAGATGTCTGGAGAAGATTTATGGATGGTAGGTAGAAGTTCTGTTGGCTCAGTATACCCAATGCTTCCCCCCTAGTCCAAGCTGAACCGAAGTCTGTGAGGTGTAGTGCTAAGTATAATCAGGGTTGCTGATGGAGTTGCTGCTTTCAGATGTGATGTACTGCTGAGATCCAGGGCAAACATTGAGTCTTTAAAGTAAGAAACTGCAATTTCAGTTAATCTTGTTTTTTTGCTGAAGTGAGGTTTTCATCATGTTGTTTTTTGCCTGCATTTTAATGATCAGTGAAATGTTTTCTAATGGAGTATAAGATGGCAAAGAGCTTTTGTCTTACACGTTTTATATCTTTTTGTGAAAATAGCACAATGAATAAAGAAAATATAAGGAGATCAATTTTTATCAGACATGTATCGCATCTGCTTGACAGTCTTGCGTATTTCTTACTTTCACTGCACCCGTTTTTCCATTCAGCCTCTTACCTCCATGCTGCTTTGACAGGGTGACTTTGAACAAAACAAGAGAAGACATTTGCCTGTTTTATAACTAAGCACCCATACTGTCTTTTAATATTGCCCTGCGAGAAGTCATGGTATTTGGCTCCTGCTTGATAGGCGAGAGCCAAATGTTGTGACATTTTGTGATGGAGCTGAGAATAAGGTTTTGTCCTTAGGCACTGAATTAGTTAACTTTATTTGGAAGAAAACAATTGTAACAGAGTTAAAGTTCAATCCTGGCTTACTGAACACCCCATATCTATCTCATGCTTCTCGTTTGTTTTACTCGTCATAGGTGCACCCTATGGCTGTGGAAGGAATTGCTCTTCAGGCACTTGCTTTTTTTCTGACAAATGTGGAGGTTGCCAGTATTAACAAAGGTCATGCTGTGCTTTGTTACTTTGTCAGATTCGTACAATTTCCTGGCTTTCAATTTTGGAGGTTTCAGTAAACTTTCTGATTTCCTACGTTTCTGTATAACCTGAAGGATTAATACTGAAGTGGGTTTTTGACTCGTGTTTCCCTTGTCACGCATCTTTGACAGAAGATCCCAGGATGAATAGGAGCTAATTCTCCATTAAAAATTGCTGGGGTGCATAAAGCTAAGCAGACTGGAGAGGTGGGGATCTTGCCAGGTAGTTCTCCTGTAGAGGGACTCTAAGGACAAAGAGCTAGCTTTTATCTAGAGAGATGTGAGGCTCTAGAGCTCCCTTGGATATGCTTCTAATACCACTTAAGTCATAAGACTGCAGCAAGCAGCATTACATCAGTGCTAACGCTTTCAAAGTGCTAAGTGGTCAAAATAGGAGCTTCTCTGTATTCTAACCAATGGAGATAATTTATTTCAGCTTTCAAAAAGATTTTGTTATGCGCATTCATAAAAGGCAGTTGAGGGTTCTTGGGTAAAGATTGAGAGGAGGAGCCCTTTGAAAGAGGGAACGAAGTCTGAGAATAAAGAGCTAATTCTCGATATGTAGGGGAGGTTAATAGTGGAGTGACTTGAAAGGAGTGCTGGTAGAGTGATGGAGATCAGAGATGCTGTTTGAGTCCATCACCTACTCTTTAACACCTTATTCACCACTGAAGCTCACTTGAACATCTAAGCAAACTTTTTTTTGTCTCCCTAATGAAGACTGAAAGTTAAGAACAGCTAAAATTTCTGCAGCTAAACTGAGGTCAAGTACTGAGTACTGCAGTGTCAGGGCCCTGTGGAGGAGGTATAGAGATGCAGTGTGAGGACACTTGAGACAGCTCCTGACTTCTTTTACCATTTGCAAGGAGAATGCAAGCTTGTAGGACCTGATTCAGTGTTGTATAATCCTGGATAAGGCATTTAAAGAGGGCAAAAGTGGCCAAATGTTAGTTCTCTTCAGAGTAGGTATTTTTGTACAGTTGGTCCTAGTAACATTTGTGTTGGCTGAGACCAGCAGAAATCTGAACAGCCGCTGTTCCCCAGTATTACAGGATGTGTTGGACAAGTGGATTTATTTAGATGACATCAGTGTACCGCATGCAAAAGTGATCATTGCTCTAAGGAGCTGTAAACCAGCCTGAAAAAGGATACAACCATCATCTTATTTATCCACTTCTGTGGATTTCTCTAATGAGGATCTTGTGCATAAGGCACACTTTTGCAGAGTGACGAAATATTTTGATTATGCATGATGTATGCATGAGGGGAGAGGAGATAAGGACTGGAATGAAGTAAGGAATATAACTTTTTATTTATTTATTTATTTATTTATTTATTTATTTATTTATTTATTTATTCCCCCTGGCCTCATCAGGTTTGAATGCTAGTTTCCTTAAGTATTTGGTCCCAATTCACTTGGCAGAATGAGCCCTTTGTACTCTCGGCTGTATACCTCAATGTCTTCATTTGCAACCAGCTATTATAGTACTAGAGCTGAGTAAATAATTCACAATCAATGATTTATCCTGCAAATAGCTTTTTTCCTTGCTTGTGGAAAATCCATGAGTAACTCTTGATTTCTTATAGTGGTTACTCAGTAAATATTTTATATTAATACATAGAACATAAACCTAGTTCTGTTGGCATTCATGTGCTGTTTGAATTGTGAAGATGAGTAGTATTTGGGGGTAATAATTTGATATTATTTCAGTCACTTGGATGTGCATGCAGCTTAAATAATTTTGTACAGGCACCTTGGCATTAATAATTCTGTCTGTAACACTCATTTTTAGCAAATTAGCACCTTGGAAATTGTTTCAAGCATTTCTGCTAGTATAATGCAGTGGCAGAAACACTTTGAAAGCAAATGCAAAAGAGGTCAAAGCAGGTGTTGTGTGTATTTTCAGGCTTAGAAGTATATAAAATATTCAGTCAAATCTTAACTCATCTTTCATTTACTCAAGGGAGTCACAGAAATCACAGCATACTTGCAAGCACCGTACAGATGTGCAGTCTCAATTTGAGCATACATTTGGAATGGCATATTTTATCTGACCTATATATTTTAGGTCAGAAACTGCATCCAGAATATAGCCTATTAGAAACTGTCCTGATAATGTAATGGTTTTCCTGCCCAGTGTCATTGGATACCTGGGGAGGAAGTGGGTGGAAGAGCACCACGGATACCAGTCTCTGTGGCATGCATTTCATCACAGCTTTTAATCAACTCTTTCTCTTTCCTCACTCACAGCATCAAACTGGTTTTCGAAGGAGGTGTTAAGCCAGCAAGACAGACCCATTTGTCATTCTTGAGAAGAGTGGCAGTGAGCACAGATGACATAGTCTGCTGTGCAAGTGCTGGTAGAATTTCTTTAACATGGCTAGATTTGTCTATAAATAGTCAATAATTTAAGGGGGGGCTGGAGTAAGTCATGCCTAAATCTTGCTCATTTTATTTTAAGTGATTGAATTTTGCCCACTGAAACCAACAGCACAACATTCCCAAGGGAGGCAGGATACGCCCCCCAGTGATGGAGAAGCTGTCGTATTGCACACAATGAGAATGTCAGCCAGAGAACACTACAGCTTTAAGTGTTGATTTTTACTTTTACTGCTAGATCTGAAGAGTTAAGTTCTGTTTCTGTGACTTCTCTGTATAAAAGGGATGTGTAATGTGCATAAGGAGGAGCTAGCATTCACACCGCAGGTAGAGATGGTAGGCTTTTTTTTTTTTTTTCTTCTTTTAGGTCTTTGTGCGAGTGGGTGACATTCCATGGCCAGAGAATTTGAGACAAACTAAGGCTGCATTTGCAATTAAGCAAAAGGCTGTGGTTTAGCTTCAGTTTTGAATTTCCTGATGACCATAGTTTCAAGTAACCTCTTGTGTTATTTTCCTTTATTTTTTTTTGGTTTGGTTGTATATGGATGCAGTATTTTATGCTAGAATGGCTGAGATAATGCTACTCAGACCATCTGATCTGTATAAGAGAGCTGACATGCATCAGAATACTAAGTTGCATCTTCCTTGGTGCCAGTAATCTACACAACCAAGCAGCCTGTGACTGCATTAAATTGCTATGATTTTTGACAGAAGAGACCTTGTTTGCATAAATCCCCTGAATACCGATGGGAGTATGATTACAGCTTTAACAAAGGGAGAAGTTGAATACAAATTTGGGAGGGCCAGAAAGTGTTTAGTATCTTATTGTTTTCATCAGAATTCTAAATCTCATTCATTCAGATGACTCTGATCTTTATATCAATGCACAAAAAGAAAAGAACAGAAAAGGAGAAAGACTCTTCTCTTCTGACTGAAACGCTGATTTTGTTATCATGTTACCAAAGAGGGTCCATTTGGGATATTATTCAAGCACAGAGATCAGTGCTGGCTTTTTGTAAGAGCCCTTAAATGTTTGGAATACGCTTGCCCTTGAGGGAAATAATCTAGTGGAAAAAAAAATCAGATCAGAAGATAGAGAAGATGGTATTGTGTTTAGTGTATTGATGCTGGCGTAGCAGCTCTTCCTTAAGCTTAATACTACCTGCATTCTTAATACACTTAATAGCTGGATTCTATTTTTTTAATTTTTTTTATTTTTTGTCAGGTTTTGTTCATGAAACAAATTGGCAATTAGCCACTGGCTAGGGGAACAAAAGGATATTTGTTTGGAGCAAATACAGTGATCATGGTGTATTTCTGTTTGGTTTCTTTTGAGGTCAAAAATACCAGGTATGTTTTTGAACCAAATATGTTCAACAGCCTGCTTGTTAGACTTAGAAAACAAAATTTGAATATCTGTACTATTGTAGTGACCTCATATTGTCTCTTGTTGCTTTTACGGTGGTAGTTTCCTGTTACAAATGGACAAAGTCAGGTTGGTTTCTTGATGGATTCACAGGAGAAAAGAAATTAGCCTTTTTCCTGACTTGTTGCATGTAACAAGGACAGTCTTCCATGGGGGAGCAAGTCATTCTTTCCTGCTAGTATCCTGGACATCTTCCTTCTGAAAGGAGGGATGGGGTTTGAGGCCCAGGCTGGAAAAAGGCATCGCCACATCTGAGGTTGGCAGAGCTGCTATAGGAGTATATGCAGCCCTGTGCAATAAACAAAATGAATACTTGAAGAGTTAACCTGCAAAACATGGCCTTTCATTCCTGCAAAACAGGAGAGAAAGTAGTCAGACTTTAAAATCAAAAAATGTCTTTCTGGGAGCGAGTTAAAGCTGGAATGAATAAAGCAATCCTGGCTGAATTCAGGACCCTTGGATTCAGGCCTGCAAGGATATGGCCACTGCTTTCATTTTACTCTGAACGTGTATCAGTTAATTGTAACTGAGAATATCAGACTAATTTGGGATTGTTTCAGTTCTGAGTTTATGCCTAAATGGTCTCCCAGCAGACCTGAAAATAAGTGAAGCCACTTGTTAACTTTTACAATCAGGATAGGTTATATTTAAATGTGGCAAGTTAAGTGAAACTGTTTTTGTTGTGGCTGAGGACTTGAAGACTAGGCCAAGACCCTCTGACAGTCCTGCTGGGTCACAGCATTACTTCGTGTCTGCTATGCAGCACCTAAAAGATTAGCATCTAGCTGAAGATCATCTAGCATCTTGTACACGCTTAACATCTCAGGAATATCAACTGCCATTGGAATTTGGAAGGATCGACAACTTCCTTTAGGTCGTTTGAGAACTCCCACATAATTTTACTGTCAGAACACCATTGATGTACTATCGCTTTGGGTATACTAGTATAGTTTTTCCCATACAGGTGCTAATTTAGACTCAACCTTCTAGTTGTGATTGCTGCTGTTATAAAGTGTTTCAAAGAACTTCCCACATTTCTAGAAGTGGTCTGAATCCAAAATTGCTTTCCATATAGGCAACTTAAATTATGTACTTCATCATACTGATGTAGTTTTTCTCATGGACTTCCACAAATAGGTCTATTTCTGCCTCTTTTTCTTACCCCAGCTTTCCAGGCCACAAAAACTGCCAAAATGGATATTTCTTCCAGGAATGAAACTAGAATAATATAAATAACCTTTATAAGCATTAGCTTGGGTCATCAAGTAGCCTTGCAGAGAAAATCTATTATAAATTCTATTATCTGTTTATGCTTTTATCAATACATCATGCCTCGGAAGTGAGCACATCACTTGAAGTCATCAGTTTTGACAGTCCCAGAGAAACTTGTTAAACAAATGTTTCATCAATAATGCAGAGTTTCTAGGAATGCCCATTTATTTTTTGTGCCAAGTGCATATACCATTGTAGGCAACAGCAATTAGTATAGTGCAAAGGAGATGCAAGTATTATCATGTCTGCTCCTCCCAGTGAGGGTGCTGTTACGCTCCTTTGTAGTTTCTCTGGTGTTTTTCCAAGCAATGCTACCAGCAAAGTACAGGATCAAGAATACGTGTGAAGTCTACCATTGTTCTATCAGCAGGGTGCAGTTACATGTTGTGTAGTCCAGTGTTATTTCTGGCATAACATTGAGAAAGATGGATCTGTTGGACTACGTGGACATTTAAGCTAATTCAGGTGTGGCTACACAAGTAGGGGAGTGTAAGGGAGTGTAGCTGGGTGTGGTACTTGTGTGCGGTAGTGACTGAATGCCGATAGGAGAGGGAGAAGCTGAGAATTAAAACCCTACATCTGTCTTTCTGCTCTTGTCCTTAATGCCATAATCCCATGACTTTCAAGTGACCTTAAGGCCGTGCAAGAAGTTGAAGTGGAGCATTGTGCTGTGATCACTTTTTTGTTTGTATAGGTTACAGGACAGTTTATTAGTGCGACACACAGCAGTTGCTCTCTTTGGTCACAGGGAGATGATAGACTGCTCTCTAAATATTTCACTGTATTTATTGGTCCAAAGGCACTGCAGGAGTTCTGTGGTAATTCTAATCTGAACAACCCTTAAAACATTTCTTCTGCTTCCATTTTCCTTTGCAAATAACTCAACATTCCTAAATGAAGTGTTGCTATCCTCAATTATAAAAAAAGAAAAAACAAAACCTGAAGTAACTCAAACTATCCTACTGCTCAATTACTGCTGTCTTTTGTGAGAAAACTTCAAAATTAACGACGATACTTTTCCTAAATGTTTCAGTTTATCATCTGGCATTGGTGACATTTAAGCTGAACAACAGCTATTTGCACATTCCTAGCTATGACTTTCTTGCTATACAATGATATGGATAAAACAAATATCTGGGGTTCATTCTCAATAGAGCGCACTTCCTGACATACCATCACCTATTTCATGGCTCCGACCTTGTCTAGGGCTCCCTAAGCAATTACACAGATGCCATTTAAAAGAGGTCAATGAGAACTTGCTACACAACTTTAATGGCATACATAGGCTTGAGTAGCACTCATTTGTTTGAATTCTCCTTCTCTTTATTACATTTGATTTATTCACTCAGAGGTTATAGCCATGCATAGCACATGAAGCCTAAATCCTGGTTCAGAGAAAGAAACAAAGGCCCCCTAAAATATCAGCCTGTAGTGTGTGTGTGTTTTCCTGAGTAAATATTAAAAAAAATAAAATAAAATAAAATAAAATAAAGGCTAATTGACCTCAAAGCCTGGTCTCTTTTGTTAGAGGAACCTGTTCCACAGTTGGGATTTTCTAGTGTTGACTCTGCTTTTGTTGAAGTGAGGGTATTTGGTCTTGATGCTTATGGTTCCCAACACACCTTGAGTTCCCTTACTGGTCCAGTAATACTCATCCTATTCTGACATTAATTAAACCTTAAGTCTACTGATGCCTAAGTAGTACAGCTCTCATCGACTTTAGTGGAGACGTGCCTATGGATTCAAGGACAAAAGTTAGCTCTTAATTAGCATGAGCTGGCTTTTTTCATCTCTTTACCCAGCAGAACAAATTCAGAGCAAATGAAGCATCAAGAAATTCCAAAGTACTGCTCTCAGTAGCCAAAAGTGATGAGCATCAATATTTAGCTTGCCGGGGGAGATTGATATTGTCTGTAGGCAGAATGTAATCAGTGATTAATGCATTTTTCTCCTGCAAAGAGATTGGGACTGCCTGAACATATGGAGGTTAATCAGGGGAGATGTTCAAATCTGGGCTAGACAAAGCACAGCGTACAATCATCAGAGCTTGTTCAAGGAATGGATGGGACAAATGATGTGCTGGATTCTTTCAAATTTGTTGATTATTAAATTTAATGACATACATGAGAAACAGAATGTCTCCCTTCCCCTGTTTTACTGTCCATTACAAGTATTGCTCTGTAAGTATACAGTAGACATGCTGTAACCTGAATTTCTGATTTTGTTTTGAAATGTTGTCTTTGCAAGTCCTTCCTGTTAAGGCACGAAGGCAGAAATTTGTTTTTCAAATGTTTGGGAAGTCAGTGCTCCTGAGCAATATACTTTGGGATCAGGCTTGACCATCGCAACTCACATGGCTATGGCTTGAAGATCAGAAGTGGGGTCAAAATGTTGTGGTGTTTTTTAGGTTTTGATTTTTTCATTTGCAAGTGGAAAACCCAGTGTCCTGCTTATGATTAACTAATGGGAAACTATGCACTGTTGTGGGTCTCAGGCCTGATAGTTCAGGGCATGAGTGTCTGTCTGGGTCGGGGTAAGCCCAGTAGTTACCCTTCCAGTTCTGATTCTCTGTGGGATTAGGATATTCCAGTGGAAGCAACATGCTGCCTGCAGCTGCTTTGACTTGCTCTTGACTTGCATGGAATTGTAGTGAGACCAGCAGGGAGAGGAGGACAGCTGTGACAACCTACTTGTGGCAGGGCTTTGAGGGAAGTCTTATCCTCTTTACCCAAGCATCTTTTGCAGAAAGCAAGGCCCTAGAGACCTTGGGAAGGGCCTTATAAAAATTGGCTTTGTCATCTGTGTCTTGGAGTAGGGAAAAGGAGAGGAAGCAAGCTTTTAGTTTCTCTGTGGACTATTGCAGAGGAAATACGGGTGATAAGTAATGAAAGGTTGAGCACCCCCATGAGGTGTTACATCAACACCTTTTGCCACCTAACTTGTGGACGAACAGCATTGTGGTTTAGTTTTTTGCTCTTAAGGGAGTAAATCATGTGGGGGGAAAGCCTAGCACTGCAAATCTAATAGTAGCAGCCTTCACATGTTGCAGCAGATAGTTAAGGCAAACATTTTAGACTACAGAAAGGCTGTGTCAGTGCTGGTGTGTGGCACTGCTTTTGTTTCCCTGTTTGAAGAGGGCTGTCTCATCAATCTTGCTGCCTGTACTGCATGCCCAGGCTGGGAGAAAGGTACTGTATTAGTAATAGCAACCATAACAAAAGCCCTGTTGGAGCAGTATGATGGAGCCTCCTGTTGAGAACGCCTTGTAAGCATACTAATGTATGGGAAAGTACTTATGTCCATTTATTGCTTTTTGTTAACTTTATTCTGATGATACAAGATGGCTATTTTGCTTCTGGGGTGGGCAGTTACTCCATGTTTAGTTTTGTAGCTGTGCACTGTAATCATGAAGTAGGAATAGCATTTCAGGTCCTCGCACTTGGGTTATGAATCTCCTGCTCGGTGCAGCTGAATACACACGTGCTTCTTTTCACAACACCAGCAAACTACATTAAAAAAGTGTTAAGGTTGTGAAATGTGTGGAGAGGTAGAGATGAGGATCAAAATCTACAGTTTGGTGATGTGGAGCACAGAGCTATGTCAGACTGCCAGACCAGACGCTCTTCTGCTATTCAGCAGAAGGTTAATACTTGACTGTATGCTTCTGTACTTACTTCACTACTTTAATGATCTTTTCCCTGTTCAAGTTACTTCAAGTCCTGTGTCACCTTATGCTGGCAGGGTGGTGCTTCTCTGAATGTTCCACACGTATCTTTGAAATAACCCAAAACAATGCCCCTAGAAAATACCCTTCCACTTTGAGAGCAGTGGAAGCTTCTTCATGTCAATTTCTACTTGATGTGTATTTACAGAGTGTAATCATATATAGCTAACCAAATTATATAATTAGCTGCTTACAGTTATTTTATTACTTCAAATCATTAAGAAATACAATCTCATTGACCATAATTTGGCTGCTCATTTTCTTTATTTTTCTTTCCTTTTTTTTTTTTTTTTTTTTTTTTTTAATGAAGAATGTCATGCAAGGAAACTACACGTGCAGGGCTTGGACTTAAAGTATCTCAGATGCCTGAAAATGATTCTGGTACAAGGAATTTAGACTTGTAGTAATAGTGCCATTTCAGTTACTGTATCTGTAATAATTCTATCTGGAGTTAGTGCTGTTTATGGCACAAGCAGTATTGTGTTTGCAGCACTAGTGGCATTTGGAGATCCTGCTCTACAAAACTGGATTAAGAATCTGTCTTCTCTTGGGAGGTTTCCAGTGTAAAACATATTTTCATCATAAGGAAGCTGTTTAAATCAACTTTACAAGGGGATAAATGGTATAACATTGTAAATGAGGCATGTTTATACAACTATTTGGGGGTTTACAGAGTTAATTTTGAGGCTTAGGGAAGGCTTTGTTTTATATTTTTTAAATGTATCCTTTTATAGTCTCTGCTTTAGAGAATGATTGTTCCTGGAAGTTAAAGGGGTTTAAGCAGTAACAAATACAGAAAGATTTTTGTTCATTTTCAGATACTATTTCTGGATAAAAGAAAGTATATCAATTTAGGATATTAATTCGTAACATTTAGGTCGTTTGAGCCTCAAAGAGCTTGGCATTCTGTAATGAAATACAAAGACTTTTGGTTTTAAACAAAAAGTCTTTAGAGATCAAGGAGGCAAGATGAAAATCAAGTCTGAATTTGCTTTCCTTTCATATTTGCCCTAATTCTTATCTCCTTCATGGAGCAGAAGTGTTCAATAGTTAGTGCTAGGAAAAAAAAAAAGGACTAAGTGTGTGCTGCTAGTTCTAGCAGGTAATGTTTGATCTTCTTGTTCTTAACTGTAAAGACCAGTTAGTTTTGTAATCAGTTCTTCATCTGGTTGAAAAATTCAGTACTTTGGTTTGGACAGTAAGTTTAAATAAAACTGCATATTAAAAGCTTCTGTAACGATTTGGAATCACTGTCAGATTGTAGAGGCAGAACCAAAAATGGTAGGGTAAGGCTTCTGCTGAAGCTTCTTGGTTTCTCAAAGGAAAGCTGATCCAAACAGGACATGGCATTTCTAGAATGGCCAATACTCCTAAACTGAGCTTTGTTGCACTAACTGCAGTCTTGAAATCCCAAAATATCTCCCACTGCTTTACCTTATGTGTTCCTGTCTCCCTCTTACTTGATGCCAACTGATTTCACTTTTTTTGGCCAGCCTGTTGCTCGCTCCCACCAAAATAGTTTTCCTACAATTGGTCTTCTACCACGGTATCTTGTGTAATGCTCAGCTGCTGTGTTATTACTCCGGTTGCTGCTCTGGCACTTGCACCAGAGAGCTACTTAAATGACTAATAATGTGACTAAGTGTTGCCTGTCAGCATTCATCTAATTACAAATTCTACCTTGATCACTGGAGTGTTTGTATCAGCATTACACTGATTGGGATAGCTATTTTAAGAGACTGCAGTTCTAATTTAGAGAGGATTGTGAAAGAATTTATGCAGGGACACTTGTTTTAGTATATGTGCCATATAGATAATGTGAATAAATTCCCAAATATTATAGGGAATATGTAGATAAATGCAATTTTTGACCATGGCTTCAAGACTCTGATTAAAGTTTTTTTTTTTTTTTTTTCTACTGGTGCTAAGATACTGCCCTAAGAAAACTTCCAATATTTGCTCTTTGAAAGCAACCTAAGAATCCCAGGGAAACTTTTTTGCTGTTTTTCAACCTGCCTTTTAAGTGTACTGTCTCTTCCAACCACAGAATACAAATTTTTGTCTTCTACTTTGTTGTTATTTTATTTTACTGCCTAGAGTTGGCAATATTCAGTCTTGTGTTACTGACAAGCTTGGTCATGGCTGATTGATCAGGATTAAAAACAGCATCCTTTTATTGCTTTCAAATCAAGACCAGATAAGTTTCTAAACAAAATAATAAAAGCACTACTGCTGAAGCCTGGTACAGAAAGGGCCGGGGAAGCTTTTTGGTCTGTCATACCAAAGGTCAGGCTGAACATTACAGAAGTGCCTTCTGGGCTTCAATATTGATTTGAAGTTGGAAATAAAATTTATGCTTTTCTGAGGCTGAATGACAGCCTAGAAATGTAGTACAGAGGTGCTGTTTCTGACTGGAGTGGAGATGCCAGGAATAGAATTCATGCTATGATACCAAGAAAACTTTTTTTTTTTCTTTCCAGTCATTCATTAAAAACTCATGGTGGTTATCACCCCTCTGCCTTTTGGTACTCTGTAAAGTTTTTAACAATGCCAACTTACATGTAAAATCTTTTTTTTTTTTTTTTTTTTTTTTTTTTTTTTTTTTGGCATGGGGGGCGCTTTACCCCAACTGCCTTTACTTCACCCATATGGACTCTTTCCTGAAGGCCTTTAGTGATTCCTCTAGAGAAGAGACTTTTTGGCAGGAATTCCTGACACAGACATGCCACAGCATCTGTTTTTAACTCCTCTCTGTGGAGGTGCTTCCAGGGCTCTGGCCTGGATGCCTGGCAGTTGGAAAGAGTGGATGATGGGGTAGGGGGCTTGTGTTGTAACTAGGTTACTCAATCACGTGCCAGGGAGTCCTTGTATTGATGTTTATACCATTCCAGAATGAAATAATAAGTAGGGATATTCCTGGTTATAAAATAATCTAAGATAAGAGCTAATTCTTTATTAAGCAAGACTTTTGGGTAATTGACAAAAGTAAACATTAATCACAATCTGAAGGTGGTATACTTTATATTTAAGAAATTAATGGTTTAATTTCAGGACCTTGCAAGCTTCTCTGTTGTTCTCTGTCAGCAGGGAGGTGCACTCAACACCACAACTTGGTTCCTAGCTAGATGTTATTTAGATCTTCTGGAGTCTTTCTTTTAAATTTTGTTGTTTTGTTAGAAGGAAGATGCTTGTTCTAGTGGTGGCACAAAATAAGAGAGTGAGCAGTAGCTGGTGCTTCTGTCTCACATTAGAACAGGTGAGTCTTGTCCATAGTCCTTACTTTGTGTGTGAGACTCCTATAACTTCTCTGCTCAGAATTCTGTGGGTTCTTACCCATGCATTTACCCAGTGCAGAAACTCATGCTTTGGACTGAGAAGGGGGACAAATTTGGCACTAAACAAGAGTTGGAGAGATGCGATGTGCAGATGAACGGGGTCTGAGCAGGGATTTAAAACAGAGGTTCTTGAGGATATGGAGCACAGCAGTGTTGACCTGGGCTGGTCCTGGTTTGGTTAGGAGAGCAGAGGAGCCTGTGGTACTTACTGCATGAAAAACAAAGGAAGGCTGTCTGCCTTGGCTTATGTATTTAAGTTGAATTGGTCAGAGAGGAACAGCACTGAAAGTTACGGAAATGCAACTGAGTGGCTATAGCAATGAGCAAAAAGGGGTAAATGGTGTACATCAGGTGTGACGTGATGGACTGATAAGGTTCCTCAGAAATTCTGTAACTACAAGGAGAGCGGCCACATGGATTTTACTTTCTTGCATAAATTAAAACAAGGTATTTGTTGGCAGGATGTGTATTTTCTGACCTCCTCGGTCTCCATTTATCAGCCAGAGTTTTCTATGGTACAGTCAACGTGTTTGCAAAGTCTGTTTGTTCTAAGGAGAGTCTCGGCATGTAAAATATGAGCTACTGAAAGTATTGAGAAATGTGAACTTCTGAGGAAAGTAGTCATGATATTGTTTAGCCACCTATACCCAACTTCATACCTGCTTCCCTCTTTGTTAGGGCATCGAATTATCTTGCCAGCTTCTCTGTACTACTGCTGCTTGTAGGTAAAAAGTTGTTTCTGACCCTCATATGTTCACTCCTAAATGCCCATCTTTCTGTCCTGGTCTGTGCAAGACTGGAATACAGGTCATAAGTAGTAACACTGTGGTAGGTTGGCTGTTCTTAAGTCTAATACGAGCAGTTGTGGTTGGGATTAGCTGAGAGTCCTCTTCTGGTAAGAGTTAACATGGATTTTTGAAATACAACAATGAAACAACATAAATTACCATGTATAAAAACATTAGTACACATAGGAATGAGTGAATACTGGGAGTAACTACTTCCAAAGGCCTATGCACACCCAGGTGTATTGATCACGTGCTTCAAGGGGCTCAGGGAAGGCTAGGTTGGAGCTAGATGGTCTTTAAGGTCTATTTCATCCCAAACCATTCTATGTGAACATGATTATCTCAAGGCAACGTGTCTATACTACTGATCTTCCTGTGAAATCTTTGTGCTTTTCCTAGCTGTCCATGCAGATGAGACTGTTCTTGTCCTTATGCTTGGTGTAGTCTTCCAGCGGTGTGGGCTGCATTATTTTCTGTAGACTTGGTTCATGTTTGCCTTGTATACCCCAAGGGTGTTAAAAATGTTGTTTTAGATGGGAATACAGCATTGCCTGTTTCCTTACTAAGATGTCTTCTTTTGTGCACAGACGTTGTGCTCTTTGCCAAGGTTGTTCATGACCTTAGCTTTTGTAGCTTCCTTTTTCATTTAGTGTTGAAAATCTTGTATTTTGCCAGTAGCCCATGATGTTTTGGTTAAATCTCCAACAAATGCCCCCATTCTATTTCTTCTTCTCATACCAGGGAAGAATAGCAAATGTTTCTAAATCTACTTTGCTGTTCTCCTTGTTGGAACGCTCCTTTGCCTAAAGGTTTGCACAAGCCTTGGCTGGACTGCTCATAGTCATTGCTATTAGTCAAAGCATAGTCAAAGACATTGCTCTTGCCAAAATACTAATGTAGTCAGTCTCTGCAGAAAGTTGGTCGGGTTTAAAAATAAACCAGCAGAAAAGCTCCCTGGTTCCCTGAAGAAGTGCATCAGCACAGCAGTGAGGACTGGTAGCAAGGGGCTGGGTCTAGGACTGGGGAAGAATCAAAATCAGCTCATTTCCCCCAGGAGCCCAAGAAAATGACCCCTGGAAGTACAGCCAAAAACTGCATTGAGTGTGTGTGGACTCTGGGGGGGGTGGGGGGTGTGGGGGAGGTGGTGGTGTTCTCCTTGTTTTACCAGCTGTCCTGTCTGTATCCCCATGTTTGTATAACATACCATACTTCAGATATGATTATGAAGTCTGAGACACACTCTTGTTGGTGTTTGTGTGATGCTTGGTACAAATGTGACGTTATTACAGCAGGAATAGTATATAACAGTGGATTTTAGGGAGATATTTAACTAGATTCTTTTAGCTGAAGGAAAATAGAAATAAGCTGAGAGAAGATTGGAAAAAGTTGATATTTAAGAAAAAAACAAATCTAAGTCCCTTTGTAAAACTTGTACATACAGTTCTGTATTCCTTCCATAAATTATTTTTATCTCCACTTATAGTGTCTGGTATTAAAGTAGACATTAAATTCCAAAGCATGACTGTTTTTCCAAATGTATTTGTTACAAATAGCATGCCTTGATCTAGAGACAGGAGCTTCTTGCATATAATAATAAAAAGCAATAATAATTACTCCTCTTTGGAAGTCAAGTTGAAAATTATTTGGACTTTATGGAAGAAATGTTTACTTGCATGAAGTGTAAAACAGTAGGCCTTTATGGTCTTCCTTATTGTGTGTGTGCTGGTGTAAACTACAAGCATCGATGCTGTAGTCTGTGGATATGCTGGCTTAAAAACAGACACAAGATTACATCCTGATGCATCATTAGGGATTAGAGTTGGACAATATTTTAGCAAGATATCTTATTTACTTTCTCTGTATTTTTTTTAATAGTACTGGTAATACTGTCACCACAAGCTTGCACCTAGAAGTGATTCCTTATCCCTTATATGACCCTCTCCTGGAGGCTGTACTCGTGTACACAGGTCCTGCTGTAGAAAGAATACTCTTATTTATAAATACAAGGCTGAAGATCTGTTTCAGGGAGATTTTATGCAAGTATGGTGCACTTCCAAAAACACATGATCTTCAGCTTCAATAGCTCTGGAATCTGGTGATATGAGCTCTCTAGCTCTGTCCACAGTATTCATGCTCGTGATAGGTCTGCATCTCTTTGTTACAGGGATGCTTTTGAAGTGACACATGCATTTTATTCAGGAGTAACACTGCTGTTTCTCTGTTCTGTGGCCATTGTTGTTTGTGTTCTTTTCTGTGTTCTAATTTTAAATGTCCTTCTGTATTCTAGTTTAGCTGGAGTGTTCAATGCATTCATTTTTACATTACTTACATGGCTTTCCTATCTCCTAGTGGCTTGATTTCAGAGAGATCTAATAGAGCCAGCTGGCTGAGAAATGGACTTCGCCATTTCACAGGAAAAAGCACTTATTTTAGCAAAGTGATTTCTTTTCTCCCTGATTTGAAATGGAAACTAAGTTCAAAATTTTGTATGGAAGTCAGATTATGAAGAAACTATTTCAGATGTATTTGAAGACAAAACTCTGATGCACTTAGTGGTTTATTTAACATTTTGCGATTATTCTCAATGACAATTTTAATGTCTTGGTCCCTTTGAATCTAGATTTGTTTTACTGCTCAAAGAAGTGGAAAGGGAAAAGAACAGGTACCTACAGACACAATAAAGGAAACTCTCCAGCTAAAATGTGAGCTTGTGTAGAGCAAGAAATAAAACTTCTGTTGAATGTGGCTTTGACATCAGTTCTCTTTTCATTTAAACTTTATTTTTGAGTAATATTAATAGTGGGTTGAAAATGCAACAAAAACCTGGCAATATTTTTCAGTCAAGTAGATTCAAAAAGTATCTTTGTCTTTTTTCTATGTGAAGAAATAATCTGTCATTGATTTAAATATTTCAAATAATGTGTCACATCACTGTGTGACACAGTACTGAATATTTAGTCTTCATTATGTACTTTACGATGAAAAGAGTTTTACAAGGACTGTAATGCTACTATTCACTGCAGTGTCTGGGCATCTCACAAATCCAGGAGTTTGCCTAAAAAGCCTTGTTTTGGAAGGAATTGTTATCCTCATAGCTGGTAACAAATGTGAGTCTGTGGCTAGCCCTGCGTTGTGGCAGCCGCCTCTGCTCTCAGAACCGTGACAGTGCAGAAACATCTGATCGAGTTGTTAACTTTAAGCTAGGTAGATTGAGTATTATAGTTGTGTAGCCACAACAGAGTGGTGTTTTATATGTGTTATGCCATATATTTGCATGATTCTCAAATAATCATTTCAAAATGCTTGGTGTCCCCTGCTGTAACACCTCAGCTTCCCACAGGTAGGGCTGCACGTTTGAAATGAGTGTAAGTGAAACAGGATTTCATTTTGCATAAAAAGCCTATGAACTGCAGTTGATGGTGCAGCATGGCTTGCATGGGTCCTAGAATCAAGTGTAAAGGGGGGGACAGTCTGCAACAGAATTTATTTGAAGGAAAAAGCCTCCTTTTTTTTCCTTTTCTTTTTTTTTTTTTTTTTTTTTTTTTACACCATGAAATAAGTTTCTCAGCTGTAACCATGTAATGTGGCCTCAATCCAGCTAGTTTTTTATGCTGTTGTACATCACCAAGGGCTGCAAATTGCTGTTATGTTACCACTACATTTAGTACTGTGCTCTTATTTAAAATGACTTCTGAGCAGTTGTCTTGATTAGAGCACTTAAATGCATAAATAATGCAGTGGACTTAACAGTGAGGGAAGAAATAGATCAACTGGAGCTATAATTCTCGAGGATACCTTTTTCTCACTTCTTGATTTTATGGAGTATTTAAAAGTAGTAGCTGTAATCACAACGGTTTTTGTAATGTTTTCATTTAGAATAGTAGCATTTACTTAGATCTGTTGCTATTGTATGTAGGAGGTAATCCTGATATTTAGCCTACAGTATCTTTCCCTAATGTACAGACTAATGAAGATTTGCAGTCATTCATTTCCTACTGTTTCCAGAAAATGAACATGAAGTACAGAACTTGGTAGCTCTTCTCACTAGTTTTGCATGGAGGAAAAGATGGAAAAAATATACAAATAATCCCCAAGTCTTTACCACCAGTGCTGTACCACCAGTATGTTTTCCTCCTCAGTCCTGAGGTGGTGTTTTAGACATGTATAGACATGTATAGACATGTAATAACAAAAGTGGCAAAATCATGAGTATTTCTGCAAATGGCATTTCAAAGGGGTAAGTAGTTACACCAGTCCAGATGTACCTGCTAAGGCCTGGGGATGGGCATGTTCTTCTAAGTGAAGAAAGAAGGAAAAAAGCTATAGCTTCTCCAAGTTTCTTGTTGTGCATGACAGACTTTGCTATTGAAAATATATGCTCAAACAACACAAAGAGCGGAGTGAGTAGCAGGATTTATTTCAGCCAGTCCTTTTTTCCTGATGTGTAGTCCTGCACACCTGATCTTATTTTCCAAAATACTAAGACAAAGTGTAGCCATCCCCTCTTTTAAGGTGTAGGCTCAAGAAAGCACATCTGACTTCCGTGGAGATGTGACTGAATGGATGGAAGAGAAGTTGTATGCAGATCCCAGAACCCCTACCCCTATATGACTGCTCCTTTTGGAGAAAAAATATAATGAATTTTTCAGTGCAATAATAAATATGAAAAAAGAAAGCAAATCCCCCCACCTGTTCAGCTGCCCCAACCTAGGCCATTTGTTTATTCCCTAGCAGAAGATAAATAACTCCTAAAGGTAAACAACATTTTTTGCCCAAGTTTTGTAACGGCAAACAATTTTTCTGGAACGCAACCAGGTTGAAGGGTGAGGATAACTCTTAAGAAAAGAGTTATGCTTGTTAAACAAGGAAGTGAGATAACAGAACATCAAAGAGTTAGTACTAAATCAGCCTAACTCACCAGCTAGAGCGGGATGCCACCAAATAAGATGAAGGCTTCAGAAAGTAGAACATTTAGGAAGGAGCTAATGTTAATTTTTTTGTACATTTCAGTGCAAACTGCGAATAGGGTATGTAGAGGAATTAAAAGAAGATAGGGGTATCAGATGACAGGACAGTTTCCTGTGATTGCAACTTTCCACCTGAAAAATGCTGTCGGTCCTTTCAGCATAGGACACTTACAGATGGGTGATGGCGGGAGGGAGGGGGAGAAACAAGGCTGATTCAGTGTAACAAGAATGTAGGTGTGTGTATGCCTCTTGTGTGCTGTGATGAAAGAAATCAAATGCGAGCTTGAATGAAAGACCCTTTTTTGTTTGCCAGGTCACTCCTGTGATGCAATGTATAAGAAGTTTTACAGGCCTGCCTCTGCAGTAGCTCCTCCCTGGTACTCCAGTGGCCTGGCTGCTTGACTAAGATGGAGAAGAACAAGTTTAATGCATTTCTTAGTCTAAGGGATTGTAACTTATTTCTTAGGGTAGTGCTTTAGGTACTGATCTACAGCTAAGCTGGGTTGTTCTCTGTTGTCCTAACCAACATTACAGAGTTTGTGTGACTAGCTCAGGTGAGGTGGGGACAAACTGTCACTAAGCCAGGAGTAAGTTCTGTTCATTGACTTAGCAGAGCTGAATGTCAGGGGATATAGGCTCCCTTGAGCTAGAGGAGGGACCTTCAGTCTGCTCTCCCATGTACTTGATAAGTACTATAACTGTTACTGGGGGTTAGGGGTAAAAAGGGTAAGGACTGTGGGGTTGGCAGAGCCACAGAGGCATGACTGATTTTGTGATTTTAACTATTAAGTAACACTTTTATCTTTGAAGATGCCGCAAAGGGGAAGCAAATGTTTATTCATAGGATGTGAAAACACTCGGTTTTTCAGTTTCAGCAAAGAGCATAAAATATCCATCTGAAGTGGATGTAAATTCATGACCTTTTTTTCCTCACGCAGCCATTAAATTGGTAACTCCTACTTGTGTAGGTGGAGTCCTTTGGGGTCAGGCCCCTGCCTGGTGGGGGCCTGGGGCAGGAAGGTACTCTTGTGCTGGATGCTCATAAATGATGTGAAGACCAGTGAAATCGATGCACCCTTTGCAAATTATGATTTGGAAGCTCATTATCTCTTTGTGAAACTCATTTTCCAGCCTACTGATTAAGCTTATAAAAGCACAGTTTTAATATGCCTCCTGTTCTGTTTTTAATTCCCTGGCTGACAGTAAAGAATATTCTAACCAACTCTCAGGACAATTTATACTATTCTTTTATCTCAATGGCATATTGATCCTGTTGAACATCCCCTCTGCAAAATAATGAACATGCATCTTAAATCCAGTTCATAGAGGTCATGTAGTGAGCTTCATTTTTTTCCTAGAGGGACAGTCTGACAGTCTGCAGCTCCGTATTCTGATACTGAGTACAGCCTAGGAGGAACAGGTCAGGATTCTTATATGGTTGCGCTTTTTTTTTTTTTTTTTTTTTTTTTTCCTGATCTCTTCTTGCTTGTTCTCTCTTCTTGATTAGTTTCCTGACACCTGAGGCTGTTTGGGTTTTGGAGTTATTTCACATTAAATGCTAGAAAATCATCCTAGTAATTAAAACAAATGCTGTATTGATGGAGGAAGAAGCTCATGGAAGGTGGTCTTAAATCTGTGTGGCCTTGAATAAACATGGGAAGCTCTGTGCTTATTGTGCTATTGCACTTGCTTACTTGCTGTGTTCTTCAATAAAAGGAGCTCTAAAAACATCAGAAAGAAAAAAGCAAAATAAAAACACCCACACATTTAAAAACCCCAAACCACACGCATTAAAAAACAATCGTAAGAGAAGCCCTTAGTGCCGTGTCAACTAAACTCCAAAAAAAGAAAAACCCTCTCACTCCAGGGGAAGGGACACCCACGTAGCTTGTTCAGGTTTGCTGGTATGCTAAAGGACATTAAACTCGCATCCTACCTTACACAGAGATGGCTATCCTTCTTAGAGAAACCCAGGTGTGTGCGCACATGCCGTCAGCAGCACATTTGGACAAACACCCCCATTTGCTTCAGCTCTGTTCAGACTGTTATTGAACAGGAGCAGCAACTGGGGCTGTCTGTGTGTAATTTTCCACCATTGTGAGCATGGACTGAGTCTCTGAAAAGGAAATAGGATTTGCCTCTGGAATAATGGAAAACTCGGGCATGTTTCTTTGCAATGCAAGCTAAACTACCTGTATTTTTCAAACAAATAATTATTGCCTCACTCACCCTATGCTCTGGAGTCTAACAGGCTCCCAATCACATGAATGAGGCAATCTTTCAGCAACTTAACACTAAACTTGAGAACGGGTGAAATAAGGAAACCACTTAGAGGAAAATAACCTCTCTGTGATGGCTCTTTCTCAGAAATTCAAGATTTGCTGTTCAGCACCAGCAAGTGTGTAGGGAACCAGCTGAATGGGAGAATCTGTCCACCCCTCTAAGTACTTAATGGGACACTTATTTCCTGTTGCTAAAGAAAGGCCGGTGACATCTGCATTTAGTTGAAGAAACGAATAGCAGAGAAACAAGGAAGGGCAGTGCTGTAAAGCAAGAGAGGCAGATTGATTTTGCTTGCAGGCTGAAAATAACCTTTCTCATTTGAAAATCTGCAAGCCTCAGTAGAAGAGAAATGGTTGAGGTAGTGAAAGATATTAAATATAATCTAGTTGTTAGAGGAAAGGAATATGGGCTCTGGGTTTTGCTCAAAGGTGGAAATGGACTCAAAAAGGAGTATTGTGTGGTTACAGAAAGGGAGAGTGATGCTTAGAGTTAGTGTAACAGTAGGAAAGCGTGGATATATTTAGAAACGTTGAAACTGCCGTGGTCTTAAAAACAAACTGTAAATTGTTTGGACTATATAAATTTCTCTGACTAAAGATGAGATGGAATGTGATAACAATTATTTTTACTTTTGTTAGATTGGGGGGAAGGGGGGAGGGGGGGGGATCAAAATTCTCTATGTGATCCAAGAAATTTAATTCTAAATTTATTTTCATAGTGGATTTTCATCTCTGTTATGGTGAACATGAAAATTATTTTCCAAAACACCCACAGTAAGTTGAATTTCACATATGACATGGTATAGATTTCCCTTATGGGGGTCTACAGATCTAAGATAAAGGCAGACAAATTATGAAACAAAATATTTTAATGCAAGAAATGGGCTGTTTTTAAAGCTTTTCTACAACACTGAGAACTTATTTCTTGCTACCAAGCAGTCAGTTTTTCAGAAAGCTGGAGAAGCTGACTGTAGTCTCATGTTTTTATTAATCCCAATTCACAATTTGTTACCATTTCTTACTTAAGTTCACCTCTGCTGATACCGAAATGCGTTGGTCCTTTGATGTATGATGTTGACTAACATCATACATGTATGATGTATGACTAACAGGGATTTGATGTATGATGTATGACTAACAGGGATTTATGTATCCTAACTCTATGGTCTTTACCCAGATGAGACTGATGCCAGGGTTATTTACAATCTGTTCAGGTCATGTTTTTGCATTTGGTAAAGCTCTGCATAAACTGGATTTGGGTTCTGTGATATGTTTCTGTGCAACTGTAATTTCATGATAATTTTTTCCTCACATGTGCTCCCTGTTCTGCTAACAGTTTGTGTTTGAAAGACATAAATTACTGTTACTTCAGCAAGATAGAACGGGAACTAGTTAGTTCTCAGGCTGAATATTGTTTGGTTATTTAAAACTGGTAAACACTCTCTCTAGATGCCAATAATGTAAATAGACACGACACTTTTTAAACCTTGTGTTTGTGTAAGTGTATTTGACTACATCTTGAGAAGAATTTCTCATACAGTATCGATTCTTTTGAAATATTTTTCCTTGCAGCTACATGAGGTGTTTCTATGTACAGTATGAACGTGTAGTAAACTGCTAGTCTGTTAACTGGGTTCTGAATTAAATCTGATCTTTCACACTATTACCCGATAGCTTTCCTGAATGTCTTATACCAAGGGGCTGAGAACAGCTAGAAAAGTATGTAGGTTTTTAAATGCAAACAAAAATGAGAAACACAAAGCACCTGGAGGAGGGACAGAAAATGTTTATAGGCCTAGGCAGTTTTATCATAAGGACAGATGAAAGTACTGGTGTGGGCCTGGGTGGAGAAGAGGTAGATAAGAGGGTATGTAATAGCTGTAAGCAGATAATTATATGGTCTAGAGAGGAAATGCATGAGAATGCCTACAGATACACGCCTTTATCCCAAATATAAACTAACTTCTGTCATGTTATTTTGTGGGAAGGGTTGGATTGTGTGTCAGCAGAGGTTATGCTTTTAATCATGCATTTTTCCTGAAGGTTTTTGAAACTTTTGGTTTTGAGGTATATTGCAGACAAGATACATGACTAGATAAACTAATCATGTGTAAGGGTTCCTCTGATCCTAAACAACAGCAATATGTTTTGGCTGAATTGTTCCCTCTAGAAAGCCTTGTAGGTTGCAGAATTCATTTCACAGACCCTCCGGCAATCACTGTGCACCTTCTGAACTTGTTCCTGAAAAGGCTGATTTCCCCTTAGGAGAGCAATACCTTTAATTTCTAAACTGAGTATGGGAATTCCATGTGAACTATTGAATTGAAGAGTATCTTGTTTTGGAATAGTCTTATTTCTCCTCGTGCTTAACAATTTAGCAGTCTAGTTGAGCTTTGTGGAATTTCTCATTAATGGTGAAGTTTTAATACTGCTGTAAACCTGGCAAAAGCAAATGTAGAATATCTCCATAGCGCTGTAGAAGAGGATAATTGTGATAAACGTGGTTAAAGGAAAGATTCTTTATTTTGCTGATTAATAATAAATAATATTCTTCTTAATTTTCCTAAGAGAAATGCTAATCTGGCAGGCTCTGAAATTACATCATGGGTATTTGCCCATGCAGAATTTAGCTTACTTATGGACTAGTTAAGAGTCTTTGGACTTGCCCTTTTGTTTGGAATTTGTTCTTTTGTTTACTGAGTTTTTCCATTCTGTTGTAGTCATTGTCTCCTTGTGGATATTTGGTTATCAGCAACAAATTTTGGGTGAGTGAGGGCTTTCCAAATCCTGAAGGAGACTTTTTCTCCATGTTGTGTCTCTCTACGTGGGAAGAGAAAACTCCTTAGATATTAGTTACTACAACTTGAATTAATCAGGCTGTGTTCAAAAGTTCTCTAAAATCATTGTTGAAAAGAATCAGCTCTTCTAATCTCAAATAACAGACAAAACAAATAGTGACCTAGACAAAAGGATTTTTGCAATAGAGACAATTTCTGAATTTTTAAATGAACAAGTGTATTGTAGTCATGATGATATACATTGGAAAGCTACACTTTGCTTTTTACCTGATAAATTCATAGTGTTGTTGTTTTATTTGCTCTGGCCAGAATAGCTGTTTGGAATAATTTTGAATCAAGCTTGCAAAAATATTGGATGTTTTACAGAGCAAAAATAATTTCTTGACAAGTGAACTGTGTAAGATCAGAGAATCAAGTAGTTTGGACACATCTCTTCAGGGTAAGTGATGAAATACTCGTTCATTTTTTTAAATATATTTTTTTAAACTCATTTTAATGAATACAGGGATTTCTTTTTATTTCAGTTTGAAAGAGTAGATAAATAAGCTAAGTTTCCCCAGAGCATGTAGCCACCATTCCTCTGTGCGTAGCTGCTGAGACGACCAGCTTCTGGGGTGAGTCTAAGTTTGTAAGGACCTGTCCTGCAGTCTACTTTGTTGTCTCTTTGAAAAACATCATCTGCAGCAAGAGAAAGATAGGATGACACCTGTGATGCTGGCAAGGACTTGGTTGTGTGTGTGTCCCTGCGTAGGGAAGCAACCCAAATGTTGTGGAAGTTGTAGTTGCTGCCAGTGGAAATGGAGAGAAATTACACAGGGTGTCTTAAGATGATTTGATGTTTTTAATAAACTCATCTGATGGCCAAAAGGCAAGGGATAACTTTTGATTTTATAGCTGTCTTAAACTGAGATTCTTGTTTCAGAAACCTACTCAAGGGTAAGACCACGCTATAAGACTTTTGTTTGTGAAACTGATATTACATTGAGATACTTCATTGTGGACGTGTGAGATGAGGTATCAAACCTGTCTAAACACTTAATATGAAGTAAAAGACATGTCATTGCTGTGCATCCCTTGGTTTATCTTTTTATTAGTCCAAGGCTGCTCTAGTCCTTGCTATATTGCGCTATTTATGTTGTAAGGTTGGATTTATTTTTTCAGTCCTCTCACAGCCAAACTGTTAATGTTAATAGGGTATGTCTGAAAAAAGGACTAGAAACTTAGAGGTGTAAAGAGCCTTTTGGTGTCCTCACAGTGCATTATGAACCTGATACTTTGTAGAGCAAAATGGCTAAAAACAGACCAAGTTCTGTCTGCTTGGTTTGGGAGCAGCACTGGGTTCTCCCCGCTGGGTCTGGAGCAGCCAGATGATCTGCCATTCTCAAGTGCACAGAGCATGAGGGTTGTGCATGAGGGGGCTTGCTGCTCAAGGCGAAATCTGCTTTCCTGCTTTGTTCCCTTGGTAGAGCATTTCTGTAGGGCAGGGAAGCCAATGTGTTAGGCCACTACCTTGGCTACTCTTTGGGGCTGGCCAGGGTTGCCACGGATGTGTTCAGAATTACTTTGATGTCTACCAGGAGTTGGCCGAAGTGAAGGCATGGTAGAGGAAGGGCTTCTCTGTTCTGAAAACCACGCTAAGCAACAAAAAATCCAGGCACCTCCAAAGCTTCCTCTGTGTGCCAAAACCTAGACTATGGTTTTACCTGACTAAAGGTGTAATGAAAGCTTCCAGGCAGAGATGGCTGTAACAAAAATGGAAGGAAGGGAGCAAAAGGAGGCAGGAGGGAGAAGAAAACTAATGCAACAAAAGGGAGTTAAACACCTCCCTCTGCCCCCCTCTAAGTCTCAGAGATCGGGGAGTAGATGTTATGAAGCAGGTTCAGTTTCTAGCAGCTTGATCTTGCCTTTGTATGCAGTTGGCTTTGTGTGCATTGATGTACTGTTTGTAATTATCATTCTGTTGACACCTGTATTCATAATGACACCCCCATATCACATTTTCATCTCAGCGTGAAATGTCGCTCTTTTTGCTTTTGTTTTGTTCGGTACTATGAATTTAGCCCAGAATTGAAAAAAACTAAACACTTCTCACAACACACAACGGGACATTGATAACCTTGCAGCTTAGTTACTGATCCTATCTCACTGCTTCCATCTGTCTCCTTCCTCCCACCCCTCTTTTTAAGCAGACAAGGTTTTCCCTCAACAAGCTGATGACAGAATAATTTCTTCAGGTTGATTGTTTGCCCCACATGGATCTCTGGAGATCTTCATACAAGTGGAGAGAAGCAGATCAAAAGGCTGTAAGAAAAAAAAGGACTGAAAAAAGCCACCATAAAGATCCTGCTCAGGTTTCAGTCTGGTGATGAACAGACTTGTAAAGTATTCTGAGACCTGTCAAATTTTCCCATCTAAAATCCAGACCTATTTTAAAAAGAATTTTCATAATGAGTGTCTCTTTTCCCCCACCAGCAGGCTCAGAGTGTTTTCTGAAAAAGTTCTGCAGGGCAGAGAAGTTGAACACTTGATCACATGCGGGAGCACAGGATAGATGGAGTACAGCTGACTCAACAGCTACAGGGGATTTGGGTAAGTGCCCACCATGTCAGCCAACTAGAACTTTCTAAAATATTGGTAAATGTCAAATTATTTGTAACTTACAAAACAAAGTTGTTGTTTTAACACTTGCATGACAGGTTTAATCTCACTGGGAAGTCTCAGATGGAGTTGGTTGGGAAAGAGGTCTTTAGGGAACGGCTAATGAAAACAAGAAGGCAAATTAGCATCCAACAATGAGAAGATGTTTTTTCTCAATTGATCTTTTACCTAAATGTACCCAGACCAGACCCACACTGTTAATGTGAGGGGAGGAAGGTTAAAAACCCCTTGCAGTGCTGAGGTTTCCAATGTATGTCAAACCCGCTCGCTTTGCTTTCAGGAGGAAAACAATCAATTGCTTGAGGGAGACAATGTTATCCAAGTTGTGGTGTCACTGTTCCTGTTCCCACAATCATTGCATTGATGGAAGAAAATTTTGATAAGCAAGACTTATCTGGCTCCCACTGCAATATAATGAAATGGGTTTGCTGGTTGGAAATGACATTGTCTCCAGTCACAAAGCAGACTGGATGTGATAATTGCACCACCTTTCATTATTTTTTTAAAGTATTAATAATGACAATATATTCTTGAGTAAAAATAGCAGGGATTTGAAATCAAGTCTTCAGTTAAGCTGATGAACTGATACGATCCAAATTGACGTAGTTATTCTAATTGCTGGGTGTCCTGTGAGAGGAAACTTTATCATGGTCTAAGAGCAGCTGAAGAAGGGACTATTAGCCCTGC
Source organism: Oxyura jamaicensis (assembly GCF_011077185.1). Taxonomy (NCBI): domain Eukaryota; kingdom Metazoa; phylum Chordata; class Aves; order Anseriformes; family Anatidae; genus Oxyura; species Oxyura jamaicensis. The sequence goes on from NC_048893.1 coordinate 88,807,899, forward strand.
TTGTGTGCTTTTGATCAAATAAGTTTTGTTTTTTTTTTATTACTGCGTGATATTTTGTTTTCTTTCAGCTAGGTCTTGAGCAGTATCCCTCCGGCTTGTTTTAGATGGTGGCTTGAAAATTACTTCAAACCTTGCTATAAATCCAAAACGGCTAGGAGAGGGACTCAAAACACAGTGAAAAAAATATCCATAAGCAAATCTTTCATAATAAAAAGTATTTTCTTTTTAAATGTAAGCTTCAGAACAGGAAGTGCTCTCTGATTTCAAGTGCTTATAAAACTTGAGGTTCTCTATACTTGCTTAGACCAAGATATTAGCAGCATTATTTACCCTGTATTTGCTTAACTTTTAAGGATCTGATAAGGCTGTACCATGCTACAGCAGTATTCTTCAGCTTTACTGCATAATTTCTGTTCCTAAAAGTCAGGATAGTGAAGTCATCCTGATAGCATAAACTGTTGCTGCTTTTTGTTGGTGAAATCTTATTTTAATGGTAACTTTTCAAGCTGCAAACAGATGGCTGCAGTATAATCTACTTGCTAGTGACATCAAGCATTATTTACTGAAGATTTATATTTATATTGCTCTCTTCAAAAGTGTAAAAAGAGTAATTAAGTAGAATGATACTCATTTAGATCTTCATCTGCCCATGTGACTGCAAGGCTCTGGGGGCAGGCAATAGGATTAAGCGTGTTTCATCTCTAGATCGGTGTTTTTTGAATCTGGACCATGGTTAGAGGCAACTGAAGGCCATTATCGTGCGATGACTCTTTAGTGGTCTGTATCAAATGGTTTGATGGTCTCTGTAAATTTGCTAGCTGATGGAACCCCCCATAATGATCAGTGGTCTGAGAAGGAAATGAGTAGCCTGAACGTGCATGTGCTGAATGTCTCTTAGCCTAGAAACAACCTGTTCATTCCAGGATTTAGGGCTGGTCTCTGTTTGCCCATACTGGGGACCCTGCTCAACCATTGCTTGTGTATTTGTCTAAGATGATCCTGGACTTGCTTTAGTCTCTTACTGAATTTCAAATGGCAGCATCGCTGCTAAAAGTGAAAGAGGAACACAATATGGAACAGGTGCAAGAACAAATCAGCCAATTTTTCTCAATATTCAGAGTAATTAACCAATGACTCAAACTCTGTAGTCATTGTGTTCATTGCAGATACTTCTGCATACCAGTCTGTAGGTGAGTGCTGTATGCCTGGTGGTAATGTGATGGTCCTTGTTTTGTAGTCAGTCTGTTTTAATTATGGAATATCTTTTTGGTTTATAATGTTCTGTGACCAAAGTGAGAAATCCAAAATGACTTTAATTTTATGATACTAGTCAAATATGCAGTGACTTTAATAGGAAGTATGTTTTCAGTTATGTTCTTGCATTTTCATGTTGAATCTAACTCTGTGCAAAGTTGCACTAAGAATCTAACTTCGAACTCACAAGATTAAGGAAAAATGTAGAACAAAGTGCAAAACATCAGATTATGAATTTTAATAATGAAAAGGAGGTCTTGCTTTGTCAAGGGCTTCCACATCTGGGTTAAAATTATCTTCTTGAGATGACTGCAATAGTCTTCAAATCCTATACTGAATTTGCTTTCTTTCTCAGTCTCCTTTTGATGTCAGTTTTTTTCTTATGCAGTAGACAATGTAAAGAGTATGAAAGTGAGAAGAGAATTTTTAAGTTTAATTTAATTTGATTTTTATAATTCCTGCCCAAGGATGTGACCATTAATAACTTGCTTCAGACCAGTTTTCCTCTCAAATCTGCTCTCAGTGATGGCATTCTGCACTTCATATCCGTGTGAAAGTCCTGTGGGAAACAATGATTGTACTTGCAGGTTGGGATAACAGCATAGAAATCTTTCCTGTGTGGCCCAGGACATAATTTTTTAAAAAATTATTTTTAATTTTTATATCTGAAGCTTATATTTATTTATTTTTTTCACATTTTATTGAGGAATCCGAAAATCATGGAGTCAAACATTTCAAACAGTTTTTGATTTTTTTAGCTTGCTTATCAGATGCTTAATATTTAGGTGTTTTCTTATATGATACAATGAGTATTATTTGGAAAACACTAGTGTTCTCAAAGGCCTTAGGTTGTTAAAACAAATATCTGAATGAGTTTTAGCAATATCTTCTCTGAAATGCAGGAATAAAGATCTAAGTAGCCTATTCAGATCTGTGTGGGAGGAAAAAACCTGTGTGTTCTGGTTATATTTAAGTAAAAGCAAAATGTTTTTTAGGCATAAGTACAATAAAAACAGTATGGAATGGAGTGGGAGAAAGGTAACTCATTTGTATTTCACTAGTGGATGTAGGAAACAACTACAGTAACTCTCATGCTTGGCACAGAATTAGCAGGTCAACAGTTTCATCCATGTTTTCAACAAGTGGATCTACTAACTCAGTGTATGCCTTGTTCAAAAATAGTTATTTTAAAACACTTTAGCTGTTTTGCTTCTAGTCTCGTATCTCCTTGGAAGGTATTGTGCTACTTTGTCTGAATCTCTTGGAAATATTTCATGTAGGCATATTCTTCATTTGATCACTGTTTCTCTTTATACCTTGTAAATATGTAGTGAGTTTCTATTCAGACCTTATTACAAAAAAAAAAAAAAATAAAAAAAATCTCAGTGTACTCAAGGATTTGTTGTAACAGTGTATGCTAAAATACATTATTTAAATTATTACGAATGTTTTGAGGTGTTAAAAGATTGTTTTAAGAGCTTATAGGCAGTATGGCACACTGATTACATTTTCCTAGCCTTCAGACAGGTAAAATAAAAAACAAGTTTTAGCTAGAGTTTTGCCTATCTAGGGCTATAAGAAGCTGTGGATGTACCAAGGCTGCTATGGATTTCTATGCATATTTGCTGACTTTGTAGGTTGAAGGACACTGCTTGGCTGTAAAGCTTTTGTATTATCTACCCAACAAAGACATTTAACTCTCATTAACAGTAATAAGGTACACAAAAATAATCAAAGCTGTGTCTTTGGGAACCAGATCTGGATTTTTAGCCCCTCTTTGTTCAGGGTTTAGAATGGCTATTTCATTTCAATTCAGAAGAAAGCGATGTATTACTTCCACATATTTAATGGTCTTCATTTTCAGTTGCCTGTGTAGTGTGCTGATCTAGATTTAATGTCTTTCTGAAGAAACCACCTTCCAGGTTCAAGTCTAGTAATTTTGGTGTGGATTCCTTTTGTGGAAGATCAATGCCTCTTTATCTGTCCCTTCTTTTTAATACTATGTGAAAGGTTGTTGTAAAGGGACTGGAAAATCAACATTTCATAGGCTTAAGGATAAAACTATTTTTTTTTTTGATATTTTGCAAAAAAACAAGTCTAAAAATGTGTTCAGTCTCATTTTTGGACACCGTAGGTACCTGAGAATGTATCTGGGCATTTGATAATTTAGCTGTGAAATTTGGTCTTTGTCACATAAAGCACCTGTGGAAGTTTGATTTAGGAAAGCTTTGACCCAACATTAATTGCCATGCTTATATAGTGTGGAGCTAATCCAGGACTGTTTTAAATCACATGCAGAGTGGAAATGTATGACTTGAAAATGTATATGAGTAATTTCTTGAACCAGATGTAGAATCTGAAAGCAACTGTATGCGTAATTATGCATATATGTTTTATGCATGTATGTTTTGTGTGTGGTCTTTTTGTAGTCCACCACTGCTGCTTGTGTTCTGAACAGTTAGTAGAGGCCAGTTTACCTACTAAAAATTGTTTTCCCGTTGTATTGGAGAAAAAAGAAAAAAAGCTGTCTTGTACATTCATGTGTGCACTTGATCTTTAATGGTCTTAGTTTTATTATTTCCTTGTATGTGTTGTGACATTACACTCGTACTCCTGTACATAGTACCATCAAATGCTTTAACTTTGGGAACATCCATTTTGTTTTGCAGGTTTCTGTCATCAGCTTTTGTTTTAAGAAAGTGCTGATCTTCAAAATCTAATACGTGTCTGTGTGTATACACATATGTAATGTATATGTGCATATCTCTATATTTTCAGCATTGTAGCCTTTACTTGATCAGAAATTGCGTGGCGCTGGAGCCTGAAATCAGGGGAATCTGCAAGAAAAGAAATTCTGTATTTCAAAGTCTTGACAACAAAGATTATCTACAAGTGGAGGGAAATCTATAAGTTGAAACCTGTCCCTAAATAGTTCTCTGCATCTCAGGTGCCCTTTGTTATGTCATAATCCTTTAGAAAAAGAATTATCACCATTTCATGAGCTTGTTTTCAAAACAGATACTATAAAGGTTCAAGTCCTATTTCATCTGTGTGAGAAGAGCTAAGGATGTAAAAAACGTAGTGATAGAGAAAACATAATCTGGATAGTTTGTTACAATGGGATGTGCCAGTTAAATGAGAAGGTTCCACTGAAGGACTGGACGTAAAGTTATTTTTCTGGTTTTGTTTGTCAGTTTACTTTTAAATGCAAATGACCTAGTACACACCAGTAAGGAAAACACTTCTGGAAGATCTGCTGGAGGGGCAATTAACACGCTCCACAACTTCAGTTCAGATGTAGAAGCAAGTGCAGCAGCAAGACGGACATGAACCAAAAAGACAAGGAACTCATCTGTCATGAGATGACTATGAGAAATAGTACGCATTCAACAATATAACTTTAAAATATTTTTGAGTAAAAGCAATAATTTTTCTATTCCATTACTTGTAGAGACCTAATGTATGTTGCTAGAAACCATTTAGGCATTTACTAGATCTGTATGAAAACACTTGTAAATTGAACACTTATTTCACTAGCTTTATTATGCACTTATCGCATCTATAATTTTCTTTCAGAATTTTTCATTATTCCCATTAACTATTCTTTTTGAAAGACTTACTCTGTCAAGAGGCATAAATATCACCGTATTATTTTGCAGCACTGCCACACCCTGTAAATGGAAAATTAAGAACTAGCAGTAGGTTATAAACTATTGTTATATAGGATGAATATTTCAAATAAATAATGTGCTCAAGTCAGAACTAGCTTACAAATGAATTTCAGTAAAAATGAAGGGCTGAATCAGTAGTGAATGCTGTTGACAATGGAAAATTTTTGAAGATCATTCTGAATTGAGTGTCTGGTAATGAAAGAGGAATGAAGTGGGAATTTAGGTAGGTCACCGTTCCACAGAATTTCTAAATTGAATGCAAAATAGATTTTATTTAAACTGCAGACAGCTTTACTTTAAAATTTTGCATATTTTCTAACATGGAGACTTCTGTGAAAGCAGAGACAAGGGCTTTGTAAAATAATTGAATTGAGGAATGCATGTTGAAACTATAACCTCTTTGTACTCTTCAGTGATATGCAGCACAGAACAGTAAGACCTGCAGTTATGATTCTGTGCAAATATTTATATGTATATATATACACACACACAGATATATAACCTTCAGTTCATCAGAGACTCATACCCTGGCTACTTCAGTATTCTGAAATCTTATTGTCATTTTATTACATTGAAACCCAAATACGTTGGGCTGTTTTTCCACTACACTGGTGGTTTTAGAAATCTAAATGATCCATAATCTCTCAATCTCTGAAATAATTTAATGAACCATGTTTGGTGAGTCTTAATCCCTGTCTTTTTGTCTGTAGTTGTCCTTTAAATCTGTTCTACTGTGAATACTTGAGAGAGTTGCCATGTGAATTTATTTTGGTGTTGATTGAAGTCCTGCACACAGACTTTACCTCCATTCCCAAGTTAATGAAAAGAACTGTTCACTTGCTAAATAGAAAATATTAATCATAATCATAGTTTTGAAGTTATCCTTAGGTGGATGGGTGGAGGCAGACGCATTTGGAAGTGAAATTATTTAAGTGACTATGAAAGGATTTTCTTAGGTGATTTGGAGATTTTGGTGAGTCCAAGTACTATACTAAAAGTCATAAAACATAGTAAATCATGTAAACATGGAAGATCCTTGATGATGCTCAGCAGAGGAAAGTGGATAATGAAGTCTGAAGAAAACAGAAGGGTACATTAATTGAAACCTAGAGTGGGTTTTTCAGCTAGGAGTTCCATTGGAAGGATCACATTTCCCTTGCAAGTGTGTGTTGTTGTGTTCGGGATCATGAAAATGTCTTTTTAAGAGCCAAATATGATTGCTGCTTGCTGGACCAGGGAAGCATGCTGTTTTGGAAAGCACCTAGAACTCCGTGCTTCATTAAGAGGAATTAAATAAGGGCAATCATGAATATTTCACATAGGCATGTTGATTGATGGATTATAAACTGCCCCATTCCTGACACTTTTCTTGTGGAGGTTTTTTCATTTCATGTGTGTACAGACAAGAAGTGCCATTTTGATGAAACTTTGATTTTTTTTATTCGGATGAAATATTGAGGTTTTAGCATTTTTGTTTGAGAAATTGCTAGAGACATCTAAGAGCAAGTTGAATGAGCAGGTATGACTACCTTGATTCATACTGAGGTAAACGGATAGGTGAAGTTGACCTCTTGGGTGTTTTTGTAGTCCTGCATTCTCTCACAAGAAATAATAATAATAATAATCAAAGCACATTGCTACTTATTTAACTGAAATCAGCAGGAGTCAGTCCAACTGGTGATGTGGAATCTGCATGCTGATCCATCTGCAGATGAGGGAGTAGTTGGGGAGCAAGTTAGACGTAATCGGTGGTGTTAAAATCTGACTTGCTCTGAATGCAGCTAGAGAACTAATGTTATAAATACTTAATGTCGTAATTCAGTTTTGGTCCTTAGCAATCATCTCTCCTTCCTCTGAAACACAGCAGCAGAAGTTTAATAATTAAAATTTTAGAATTTACTTATAAGCTCTGCTTTTCATCTAAAATAATAGCTAAGCTACAGCTTTGTCAGTGTCATCTTTCATTAAATTCTTTTCAAACAACTTTTTTTTTTTTTTTTTGGTAGCAAAAAAATACTGTGGCAGTTAGAAAATTGAAGTCAGATTTAGATCTTAGTAAATTGCCCTTGATTTATACCGTTGTAACAGACATCAGAAACTAGCTCATATACAACAGAACAGTAATAGCCTCTTTATCCAAGTAACTGTTGTACAAGCAGAGGTGAGGCTTCAGTACACTGGAGAAATGTCAGTTTTCCAAACTAGGAATGTTTCTTTCAAAATAGTTTGAATTTTCATGGGATAAAAACAAACAACAAAACTTATCCTGAGGAAAGGGTAAGGAATTCATAAAAATGCAGAGGTTTCATAGCAAACCAGTTAGGAATTTTAATTTCTTTTTTTTTTCCTTCTAATTCTTCATCAGCATTAGCTGTGTGTGCTGTCAACCTCCACAGAAGACTAACTGAAAAAGAACAGAGGGTCAAAGAGTAATTTCATTTAGCTTTTTTATCCCCCTGAAACTAAAAGGAGGTTGCTATAGGTCACACTTGGATCGGGAAGTTGTGCAGGTGTTACATAGTGAAATTGCTTTTGGAGAGGATAGCAGAAGTTACACCTGACTTACTAGGAAGAGAATAGTTCCAGTTGGATGGGATATACAAAGGCCAAGTCCCAGTGACGACATGCATGCTTACAAAGGCCCTGGTGTTTTCAATTCCATTTTTTTAATCCCAGGAACTTCCAAGCAGAACTATGTAGGAGTGAATGGCTGGACTCCCCTGGTGATACATGGACATCTCTTTGGCTTCCTTAGGTAGACTGTGGCTCACTGCTTTGTTCTTTCTGGCTTGTTTGCTGCCAATGAACATTTGGGAGTGTCCAGCATTGGTCCCTCTCCCAGTGCAGGACTTAAATCCTAGGTTTATTTTCCAGGAGCCAAATTTGAAAATTAGGGGAAGTCTTTGCATTAATATGACTAGGCTTTAGCTCAGACCACTGTACATCCACAAATGATCCATTTACAAGAGCTGGGGTTTGTCTCAAACGTTCTCTGTCTGTGCCAGCTTTTTCCGTGCCTGCATGGAGGTGGTGTTTTGTCTATGGAGTTGATAAATGTTCTTTGTCCTTTTGGAGAAAGGTGATGACTGGTGTCCCTAGCTGTAGTGTTGGAGGAAGCAAACCTCCTAAAACTCTCACAGAATTGCTCAGTTCCTGTGTATGAAAAGAGTATTGGTGAATCTGAATTCCAGGTCCGCACAGATTTTATGATCATTTAAGAAAAAAAAAAA